>NC_136916.1:163817222-163987222 GCF_949752795.1 Hyperoodon ampullatus
CTCATCTCTCAACTAGATACCCTATACATTTCCTATTTCCCAGCCCCTTTAACTTTGAGTTGACAAACTGCCCAAACTTGAATAATGCTAATTTGCCAAAGGTATATGCAGAGTCAGGGCTGAAGCCCAAATGTTTTACTAAACAGATCAGAAGGTAGAAGGAATTATCAAGAAATATTGTTTTGGTGATCCTTTGCCCATAACCTCTAACCACATGGTGAGTCATCACTCGGGAATAATCAGATATGCTACCTGAAGCAACACTGCAGCCATGTGTCTTTAGCTCAGTATTTTGTTCTCCTTCCCTGTGAAGCTGGATGGTCTCCAAGGGCTGGTAGGCACCAAAAAATGGGTGGGAGTTTCTTACCTCTAAACCCAGGATTTGCTTGATTATGAATCACACTTGGGACATACAGGTATGTAGAAATACAAATTGCTGTATAGTATAAACTGAGTCTCATTCTTATGTACCTTTTGACAAAAGAGAGTGCATGTATTTGATTGACTGTATTATACAATTCATTTATCTTGAAAATTGACCTGAAACAGTACCACTTTGGATGTGCCCTAAAGCCCCCATGGCATTCATCAGAGAAGAGTGGCGGGAGAACCTGAGTACATGAAACCTTAAAGCTTCTAGCAGCTCCTCTTTTAAAGCTCACTAAACTCTCTGTTTGCTTCTAAATCAAGCCTTAAAACAATGACGTAAGGCAGGTGTCAGTGAAATGCTTTGCACTTTTAAGGGTAAGAAGGTAGAGGCTCTGAGGTAAGTGGGCTTCTGATGTCCTCATGAGTCAGTAAAATTAGCCAGGAAAACAGATGGATTTCCTATGCTAACCCCAACAGAAACCTCTTTCTACCACGAGGAATGACAATTTTATTGCAGCCACTCAGAGGGACAGATTTGCAAAAGCAAGACACAGAAGCCATCTTCTAAGTTTCTGGTACTTTCCTCAAACTTGAAAATTTCCCAAAGTGTTCAAAGAAAAAAAAAAAAAAAAGATAAACTTTTCCATCTGGGGAAGTTAAGTGGGTATCGTAATGCTAAAATATTAGCACTGTAATCTTTCTCTGGGATGAACATGATTTAGTAAGATCCTTCCTTAACCAAGAGATAGTAAGAGAATTTCCTGTCATGCTGCTCCAGAAATTGAGATCCTGTCTCTCTACTTCTCCATGGGCACTTAGAAAGTATCTCCATGTATTTTAAATGAGAAAAAAATACAAATACTCTGTCTGCAAATCCTTTCTCATTTCATGTCAATATCCACCCCTCCCATCATCCTGTGTTGACAGGACCAATTTGATGAAGGAGGGTTTAACATGACACACACCCTTTCATCAGCTTAAAAATTGAGGCAAGTGAATATTTACATCATGTTGCTGATCTGTAAAGTACATACCCTGTTTTCTGTCCTAATAAATAGCTGTCACTCTTGCCTGCATCAGAGATTAGCTGAGAGTGGGTTTGCATGTTCAGTGGCCCCTGCATTACGGGAACAATCTAATATGTCAGATCTCTCCTGTAGCAGCAGGTCGATTTCTTTCTCTCACTCCTTCATATTGGTTTCCAATGACAGACCTTATAAAACCTTTTAGGTCTGCTTAAAGAAAAAAATCCATAATCATGCTGGGTTTATCTTTCACCAGAAATGCATGAAATCTAATACTTGATGAGCGAGGATAAGCAGGATCTGTGTTATCTATTTTGCAATGCAATGTTTAGGACATATTTTTAGCCTAAAACACTGGCTGAACTTACCATATTTCTAGTGCTTACCAGTGAAAAGGAATCGTACTAAACTGGGACAATTAAATGCTTTCATCCTTTCCCAGAGAGTTCATGACTCTTGCACACTTGTCCACAATCCTTCTTCCATCCATAAATGCTATCACTAGCTCTTGGATAAGTTTAAGTGGGGTTTACTCAGGGCACAGTTATCCCAGTGGACCCACACTGATCACAGAGGAATCTCAAGATGTTTTTATTTTTTTACTTTTTCTTTGGTTGCTAGTGTTGTTGGTTCAGGAACACAGAGGAGTCAAGAACAGAAATGAGTACTCTTTTTGGACCATTTGCTTCTCAGACTGCAGAAGACCGACCTCAGAAGAGCTTGGTAAGTACATTAAAAAAATAAGCAAATGGGACATAAAGAGATATAATTTGAGAAAATAGAGATGTTCTGAAATACTTGAAGGGATACTTATTTTAAAAATGTTTATTAAGAAACCTGGGATTAAGAACAAATGAGGGTAAGAATTCTATCCCCGAATTCACACAGCATCTCTGAAGACAAAATAAGAAAGTGCGACATCAAAGCAGATGTTCCTTTCCTGTATTTCGTTGCCTTCCTCAGGCTATGCCTTAAAGATGTGAACTATGAACACTCAATGGACGTGATCCTTCAGAGGCTGGAGGGGAATTTGGCCACAATGCTGTAGATGGAGATGTGACCCCTGCCCCAAATTTTGTGTTTGTGTGTGGGGGGGGGGGGGGCGGGAGGAAGAGCCAGACCAAGTTCCAGCTTGATTTCTTCTACTTCAAAAATTTGATGATGTCTTGCTTCTAAGATGTCACCTTAATTCACTGACAAAACACAATGACATAATTTACCTGGGCTATTTGGCTCAAAGATGTTTAACTCTCATTTTATGATTATTAAGGCCAGATAAGCACAAGGTTTTTAGAATTGACAGGTACAAATAAAACAGGACTAGAGTATAAGAAATAGTCAGCCCTTGATATCCTCTGAAATCCATCTCTGAGCTCAGTACCCCAAGCTGAAGTACAACCAGAGAACATTTCCATGTGGCTTATGACTCAGCTCTTGCTATGGATTTAATGTCAGCAGGTATTTTTGAGTTACAAATGACACCAAAAGTCACTTCTTATGCCTTATCAATAACAGTGACCAAACAACCAAGGTGAAAAGAAAAATTCTACAAATAGACTCTCAGAAGTTAAAAAGCCTCAATGGAAGTGGGAAAATGTCCAAACCATCAATTATAAAGGCCACGTTAGTAATTACATAGATACATAGTCAATAATTAATTAGGCTATTGATTGATTATCAACCAGGTCAATTTCAGTCCTTGACTCCATATTTTTCTAGGTATTTTCTCTTGTAAAATAAGGCAATGTTTGTTTTGTTTTGTTTTTTCTCTCCATGATCCCAGGATGCTAGTGAGCATTTTTTTTTTAAAGATCTATCCACTGTTAATGGCTGCTTTGTTTTGTTTTATCTTGGCACAGTGTATTAGCCATTATGTGATGAGTTTTTATTATTATAGTTTCTAAAGTATGAGAGGAAATGAAATAAATGATTAATGGCAGAGTAACTTAAATCAAGATGGAATTATAGGGAGCCATTGAAAAATAGATGGGAAATATGGCTTCCCAAATGGAATTTGGTCCAGCTCCAAGGGTAACAGTCTTATCAAAGGTGCCACACGGTTTTATTCATGATCCCAAGCAGAGGGGGCTCTCAGTATTCAATCTTAGCAACTGCACAACACCTTGCAGTGACAGGAAGCTTCTCAGCCCTGGCACGTGATCCATCTTGTCTCAGAGGGAAGCTCTCTTTGCTCCAGGGCTAGCATCATTTTTATACATCAACTACTCTTTATTTATAAATCTGGAGTTCAGCTTACTTCTACTTTGGAGATCTTCTTAGAGATCAGCTATGTACACTTCAAATGAGGCTAGTTTTGTTCCGCGTTTTAAGGTTGCAAAATAAAGAGTTTGGTGGATTGATGCTGGTCACATGACCAGAAGATCTAAATTCTCGTTCTGTTCTGGGATCACATTTACAGCATAAACAGAGGCTATTTCTTCATTTAACATGCAACCCACTCTTCACTCAGGGTTTATTGCATTGCTATGAAGATAAGTTTGAAAATGTGCATGATTGATTCCAGATGAAAGAGAGTTAACCCAATCAACTAGATAGATAGAGTTCATAGCTTATTGTCTCACATTCTTAAATATCAGAAATTTAAAAATACTAAACAGTTGCATTATTTCACTTCCAAGAGTACAAGTGAATATTGTCTTCTATGCCACTTGGTAGCCTAACCCATTCCAGCTAACAGAGAGCCAATATATAAATACCTTATTTTTTCCTCCAGGGCTCACTAACCCTATTCCCACCATATAACAATAATGAATACCATCATTTTTAACTAAAGGCACTAGTAATTAAGGGAACAATTGTTTGATGTTCTATACACACACATTTCCTTGAATCCTCTGAAGAACAATATGAGGTAGATTTTATTATTGTCATCATTTTTACAAATGTGGAGACTGCAGTTCCAGGTTAGTGCCTTGTCCAAATGGCTCACCTGGGACTTGAATCCCACATTTTATTTGAAGTTATATTGCTTTCAGGAAAAGGTTTTGGGGGTTCTCACTAAAAATACATTTCTGAAAGCCTCACAAGTCTCTTTAGCTAAGAAGTCCCAAAGCAGTTCAAAGAATTTTGCAAGAACTAAGCTGCTGATTCTGTTACCTCAGCTTGTCACCAAGATGAAATCTTTCAGAGGAAAAGCTAAAGATAGAATAGCATTTTTCTACCCTACCCTTCCTGCCTACCTACTCCCCACTCTACTCATTCATACTGATCTTTAAGCAGCAAAACGAATGGGATCAAGCTGGATGTTCTTTCCTAAGAGAAATGCTTCAGGCCAGAGAGAAAGATAACATAGATGAACCATGTGCCCTGGAGGCAAGTTCAATAGAGAGGAGAGATTAAGTTAAAGCCTAACAAGGACATAAACACGTTGGCCAAGCAGCATACACAGATAAACAATGAGGCATAGAAAGAACCAAATGATAGACTAGCTTCTCTAGAATTAGACTAGAATGTTCTAATCATCTCTGTGAGAAGAGATTACATTTCCAATTAGCTTTTTTCATTCGTATATACTTTTAAAGAAATAACTTTGCAGCACTGAGTACCTTCTTATTGTACAAAAAGTTATATATTCTTTTCATAGTCTGAACTCTCATCAGTTCATGGACAGTTTACAGGATATCACCTTTTAGCCTCACTTCACTGTATGTTGTCTGAATTTCTCATAAGAGAAAACTCCAGCTCAGAATTAGATTGCCCTCTAGAGAAAGGCTGACTAGACTTAGCTGTGTGAATGCAGCAGATGACTTATTTTTTCAATAAAACCCTCGGTGTGGCTTGGTAGTGATGTGTTACTGTCTCTCTAAAGAGCCCAAGGAGCCACAGAGATCATTTTCAAAGTGAGCAATCGAGTTTGCAGTGCTGTGCAGCAGGGGAGCTCGACTTGGATGGTCAGAGAAGAAGGGAGAGGAGAGGAAGACGAGATGACAGCTGTCATTCCACACCCCATAAGGACACACTGTCTGGCCCTGAATATGAATCTCTGACAAAGAGGAAATTCAGCACTGGAGGAAGGACCCATAACTGCCGTAACTCACTGCTTCCTGCATGTTTATAGAACGGTGTTATTGTACAGATTGTTAAATTGATACCTTAATTACATGCATTGTGGCCAAGTTATGGCTATCATGAGAGGCATAAATCTGGTCTTTCTGACGTGCTCCCAACGACAGCATTTTGTTAGGAGAGTCTTGAATACAATTTTGATGTTAAAAAGAAGATCTGCAATACAAAGATTTACTTCGCCAGTAAATAAATACTACAACTGTTCTCTACCCTGCTGCTGATGGATGTAATTTTTAAAAAGGTGAAGTATAATCAGATGGCAGATTCTGAAGGAAATATATGTTGCAGAATTTTTAAATGAGGATCTCTCTCTTGGCTAATTTAATAGCTAGTTCAGATTTATAGTCAGTATAACAAAGGCAGATTCAATTAGGACTTCTGAAAATCCAATTATATATATAAATTCTATCAAATAAGCAAGAGGCTGGTCTTTGGAGTAAATGGTTCTCTTATTGTTTTTCTACCAAATACTTCTAACAACTGATTGGCTTGTGTTAAACCACAGCTGATTTGTCTGACAATTTTATTATTCTCAGCATCTACCATCAGTCTTACCTATCATAAATCTTGTCTGTCTGTATTGCGATTTTCAAGCTACTGTTCTTAAAAAAGCATACACACAGGACTGTAGGCAACTACTGTATGATATAAATAAAGTACACTTGATCTTCTCCTAGTTTACATTAAGCTATTAAAAAATAAGTACAGGCACTTATGGTGCATATTACTATTAGTTTACCATTCCAAAATTATCTTAATCTCAGTTCTGCATTATATGAGAGCAAGAGTTTAAATGTGGAAGCCCAGAGAGAACTAGTAAAATTTCTTTAGGTAAGAAATATTTAGGACAGTCTCATTAAGACCTACATGAAAATGTCCTAAATATTTCCCTTCATAAACTGGTCCATATTATATCCTATCAGAACTGAAAACATAACAAGGTGTTCCTTACCTGAGCTTTGAAGCTATTAAAATAGGTAACTAAAAATATTTTTGGAAGAATAAACCAGAAAATTATATTGGTCAGGCAAACTAAATGACAGGGACTGGGGTGGGGTAGAAACTTTTATTTGCATACCCTGTTATACCTATACATTTTAATTCATGTGAATGCATCATCTTGCTATAAACTAAGCATTTTAAACTGTGATTGGCAACATTTATCATATTTTTAGACTTATAAACTCTATCTTGGTAAGGATGAGATGTACTGAAGTTGTAATTATTCATTATATTTTAAAAGCTCTTTTTTTTGGTTGCTATCTTAGCAGAAATATAGAAAGACTATTCTTTATTTGAAAAGAAACAACACCCTCATTTAGTGGAGAGGATAGATATAATGTCCAATGTGATGGTCACCAACTATACATATGTATTTGTTGAACATTTGAAATGTGGCTACTCTGAATTGAGATATAATGAAAGTCATAAAATATATACTGGATTTAGGGAATTCCCTGGTGGTCCAGTGGTTAGGACTCCGTGCTTTCACTGCCAAGGTCCTGAGTTCAATCCCTGGTCTGGGATGTAAGATCCGGCAAGCTGTGTGACATGACCAAAAGCAACAAAAGAAAAAAATATATATTTACTGGATTTCAAGGACTTAGTACAAAATAAAGAATGCAAACTATCATATTCATAATGTATTTATTAATTACATATTGAAATTATACTATTTTAATATATTAGATTAAATAATACATTACTAAAGTTAATTTCATATGTTTCCTTTTACTTTTTAAAGAGTCTACTAGAATACTAAAAATTACACATATGGTTTCCATTCATGATTCTCTTTATTTATCTAAAGTGCTCTTCTAGACAAATGGGTAGCAAATACAACCTACAGCCTGTTTTTGTAAATAAAGCTGTACTGGGACATAGCCACATCCATTTATTTACATACTGTAGTTGACTGTGTTTGCACTGCAATGGCAGCGTCCAGTAGTTGAGACATATGTCCTGCAAAGCCTAGAATATTTATTATCTGGCTCTTTCCAGAAAATGTTTGTGGATCATGTAAACTATAAGCTTCTAAAAGTAACATTATATGCAAATAGTTTAGTGTGCACGCTTATTGTTTTTTAAATGGCTTGAAAAATGCAAAACATACAGAAAAGATATAATTGGGGTAAGACTGTGTTACATAATGAAAGTCCTCTTCAAAAATTACTTTTACTTTCTAATATTTCAGTGGGAATCTGACATAGATGAGCCACAAAATGTTGGATGGGTTAGTAAATATTCTATAACTTCCATTTCAAAGTTCTTCAAAGAATTAAGGTTAATGAAACATTAAAATATCATCTAAAAATGTCATTCCTGCTATATTCCATAAGACTATTTAACAAAGTGTTTCATAGTATACTAGTCCCAACCACTGTTAATGTTTTATTCAAATATATTACGTGATTTTAAAAGTTTGTTTTTCAAGTTTGTTTAACAATGTTTAGTGAGTTTACTATAGTGTTTTTCAGAGCATTTACTGTATTGATGTGTATTATAAATATCAAGGAAGATAAACTTGTACAGCTTATGTTCCAAAATTATTTGACAACAGAATCTTTTTTTTTTCTTTTTACTTTTTTTTTGTTGCAGTGACTGTCATGACACATGTATATATACTACACAATGGTACCTATGATGGTCACTTTTATATGTCAACTTGGCTTGGCCACAGTGTCCAGATATTTGATCAAACATTATTCTGGATGTTTCTGAGAGGCAGGTTTTTTGGGTGATATTAACATTTAAATCAGTAGACTTTTAGTAAACTAGACTGTTTTCTACAAGGCAAACGGGGCTCATCCAGTCAGTCAAAGGCCTAATAGAACAAAGACTGACTGCCTCTGAGCAAGAAGGAATTCGGCCAACGAATGTCCTTCAGACATGAATTACAGTATTGGCTCTCCCCTGTGTCTTCACCCTGACAGCCTACCGTGCAGATTTTGGACTTGTCAGCCTCCATAATTGCATGAACCAGTTTCTTAAAATTAATCTATCTCTCTGTCTCTCTGGCTCTGCTTTTGCCTCTGTCTCTCTCCCACCTTATATATACATATTTGTTGACCCAACCTACAAGTAACTGTTCAGACCACAGCAGAGAAAGAAAATGCTCTCTTACACTAAGAAGATATATCTAGTTTCTCCAACCTCATATAAGAATGTCAATCTTATCTTGATTGCTATCCAGTTCCTTTGAGGAAGGGAAGAATAATAATATTTTTGAAAAAGAAAATGTCTAAAAGACATTCTATCTACTCAGAACTCCATATCTAAATAAATAAATATCAATAACAGTGAAGAGTCTGAAGTTTTACCCTATTTTCAAACTAACAAGTTAATCTGTCTCAGTTTCAGGGATGCAGGCAGAAGATATGAAACTCCAGGGTCAGAGACAAAGGACTTTTTACTCAAAGCAATGGTAGTAGCCAGAGTCCCCACATTTTCTTCCACTGGTTCCCTGAGCTTCAATTCTCACAAAGTGACAAGAAAAGGAATAGGTGGCACTTGAAGTGGGTTAATAGAAGAGAGGAACTCAGAACTTAAGGACAATAATCTTGTATAATGGGCATAAGCCTGCCCTCCCTTTGTTCTGAAGGGAAACACTATATCTTCCAATACTCTTTGCTATATATTATATATACTTCCTTGAGCAAATTGCTAGAATGAATGCATTCAGTGTCTTTGCTCACAAGATATGCTGAAATGGTGGATTCTCATGGATTATTCATCTCAACAAAAAGCAAGTAAATAAATAAATAATTATATACATACCTATATAAAGCACATTTGATTTTATCCTCCTGTCAACTCAAAATAACAGAAAGCTACACAGACAGCTCCACCTCAATGGCTTGGTTATTCTTCTGAAATATATTCACTAAGTTATATTGTAATGTTTTTTATTTTTACAGTAGTTTGATCCAAGGACCGGTCATCTAAAGATCACCTCTGCTTGCTCTATAAAGCTACTTCAAACATAATGTTAATTCTGTGTTTCAATGCCTCTTTTATAAGAACCCACTGAATAAATCCTTTTCTTTAATATGGCATCAAGGAAAAGCTTCTCTCATGGATGACTGCAATGCTTTCCTTAGCAAAGGATACCTCTGAGGATGCTCTTACACCTTCTCTACTATAAAGTGTATCATTTTGTCTGACATGATGTCATGTGGCATCCCGTGACAATGGATTCTAAGTTCTTGAATAGTGAGTGATGCTGGCTCAGGCCCCAAGGGCAGGAAAGACAAACCAACAATTATAATATGTATTTATTTCAATGAGAATGAACCACTGTCCCTTCAGAATGGAAGAAGAACAACGCAGTCAACTTACCAGCAAGTAATCAGTTGGCCTCCCCAAAATGGTGTCATACCAGTGGCTTGACACTGTTAGCAAGTTGGTCATTCAGAGGCTGAAACAGTTAGATAAGCCATTGTAAGTCAGAATTCCATGCTGTTGGTCCTCTGTCCCTTCTATCAAGGCCATATTTTTAATGTGTTCATTGTGTCAGATCTGGGAACGCTGATGAGAAGTTTGTTGACATTAATTGACCAGTTGTATTTGCACTTGGTCGTTTTAGTGTCTCTGTGCTCTCTGGTGAGCATCAGTATGTGATGCAAGGACCTTCACCCTTGTCCACTCCTGTATGTCTACCCACATGCGTGGATCTCACCCCTTTCCCCCAACTTCCAGGCTTTGTCTATACATGGAAACCTTTATCTACCAACACTCCTTCTAATACCATAGGGTCTGCCAGATTGTATGGCCTAAGCAGTGGGGTTGCCTGCACCATAGGTTAGACTTGCAGTAGCTCTATCCTCTTCGAGATCCTATGCAAAGACTCACACAGTATATGAGCTAGACCACTCTGTCCTTAGGTGTGGAGTATGCTGCCTCCAGAACCCCAAGAAATCCCCCCAGGTGTTTTGTTTACTTCTCCATGGTAGGATGTGAAAAATGAAAAGGTAGTTTTGTTGTTGTTGTTTGTGTTTTTTTGTTTTTGTTTTGTTTTGTTTTTACTTTGGAAGGGCTGTCCTAGCATGCCTCTGACCACTGAGCCCCTAAATTTTTTATGAACATGGCAGGCCCTTGCGTATTTTCTTCCCAAGGAACCTGGAGAGTTAAAATCTTTGGGTGTATGTCCATGCAGATGTCCTCAAGTGTCAGGTTACCAGATTTTCGGGTTTTATTTTCAAATAGGGCCCTAAGCTTGTTGTAACATATTTACCTTATTTGGGCATTTAATTCTTGTGAAGTTCAACCACTTTGACTAATAAATATTAGGCTTGATCCTTGATTTTTCTTCTGCTAGAAGAAATGAGGCCTTTTCTGTATGCATTCTAAATCTGTTCTGCATATGACTTTCAAGTTCTATGTTATTCCCTCAGCTCTCCATTTATCTTTACGTAGAACAGAAATGGTGCACAGTAATAACCATCTAATGTCTTATCTTTATAGCTACTCTTTTCTTCATCCATCTCAACTGATATTTTAAGTCCAGCAGCATATTCCCTTCTACTTATATACCCTCTCAACCCCCACAGGTCAGTATTTACCAATTGGAAGGCCACCTTATGCCAGCGGCAACCTGTGCTCCACCTACCAGTCGTGATGGGTTTTTCATTGTTAGCTGAGCTGTAAATGGCTTAGCTCAAAACCCCATTTTGTCTCCTGCTGACTTGGACCACCCTCGATATCCTATGTTGTATGTTAAGTTCTCTAGCAGCAGCTGAAACGGAGTCTAATGTGTAAGATGTTAATTACAGATCAACACCTGTGGAAAGAACAGGGAAGAAGAAAGATGGGACAGAGGAAAAATTTAAACTCCAATGCAGGGTGACATAGTTCAGGGTAGCCTCAGCGAATCTAGTAGGCAGCTCTAGAATAAGACATTATAACTCTGCTTCACTCAACTGTGGACTATCACGGTAGTGGAAGGATGTGAGCTGGAGCAAGACAGCTCTCAGAACCTGAGGCAGACCCTGAAATTGCTGAGAACTGGAAGATATCTGTTGACCACATACTCTACAGTGGGGTGTCAAGTCTTTCCCTGTAGGGGCACTAGGAGAACATTTCTGTGTCTGCCACAGCAAACACCCATCTAGAACACACACACACACACACACACACACACACACACACACACAGAAAGTAAACTTCAAGAACTGACAACTTAATTCATAAGAAGCCTAGAATATTTAACTTGCCTCACGGTCTCTCTTTGAGCTCTAGCACATTGGCTTTGACTTTCAAATTTTGAGGTTTTAAATGACTGTCTTTCACTACCTGTGAGACTGAGGAAGAATCATCAAAGTGATTACGTTTTTGGCTGGAGACATGAATAAATTTGTCCAAGTGGATGGATGTCACCCTGCCACTAATAGCCAACATGACAGTGAGAGCTAACTGCCTCCAGGGGGTCTACTCACTTGTTGCTTTTACCATGGAACTAGCCTGGCCAGAGCCCTACTCATGCCCTTCTCCAGCAGGCATGAAATGCCCCCTGATTCTTATTATAAAAAGCAGATTGCTTCTAACAGAATTGTCTAACCAGCTTACTAATTGTCATACATTTGCAAAAATTCCAAATGTGATTCTCTCAAAATTCAGAATCACATATATTGATACTTCTGAGTTCCAGAAAACAATTTTAGGCACTGAAGAGAAATTACGAATGAGAAAAAAGGTAATTTTACCCTTCACTTCATGCAGCTCAGAGGGTTAAGTCTCCGATATAACTAAAGATTTTGTGACTCTTTCTTCTCAGATCTACTAAAAATAATTATAATACACACAATTTATTAAGTGGACTATGTGCCAGGCATTTTATACACTTTATTTCAAAAATAACCCTATGTAGTGTATACAGACACTGAGTCTTAGCCCCAATAAGGGAATTGTCCAGAGTCCCATGAGAGGCACGTGCTGTTAGAGCTCTGCCAGACAGCTAGCCAGATAACATCCTTGCATTTGGGGTAGAAAGTGAAGCTCATTAAGATTAAACAGTGTGTCCACATTCACTTTAAAATGTTAATCCTTACAGCGATCCTTTACTTTGGGTGGGAAAACATTTTATCCCCACCTTGTAGATGAGGAATTTAAGGTTCATAAGAGCAAAATGGCTTGCAGAAGATAATGTGTTTAGTCATCTGAAGATATAAAAATTAAATCCAAATGTGTATGTTGCCTTCTTTTTCTTTCTCTTTTTTTCCAAAAAGGCAGTCACAAATCATGCATAAGAAAATATTATATATAAGCTTCTAATAAAACCAGTAAGTCCAAATTGCATATTACCAAACTATCCAAACAATCTTCCACAAATAATGAATTTTGTTTGAGGAAATTAAAACACGATTTATTGGAAAGGGCATTCAGCTGAGCATTAATGCCTGAATTCCAAGCATGGTTTCACTCCCAAATTCAAGTACAACTGAACTGTTGCTGCTACTACTGCTACTGCTGTTGCAAATGTCAGCAATGACTCACAGAGCTGCCCCCTTGTAGCAAGCGCTCAGCCCCACACTTCTCATACATGGCCATATACTCCTCTCTAAAGCACCGTGAGTTGGGTGTCATCATCTCCATTTTCTAGATAATGAAATGGAATTCTAGAGAAGTTAATTGCTCAAAGCCAAAGAATATTGCTAGCCATTAAAAAGCTCACGCTTTGAAATCATAACCATGAATTTTTTTATACCAGCTCAGCCACTTACGAGCTTTGTAAATTTGGAAAAGTTACTTAACCATCCTGGTCTCAGTTTTAATGATAGAATTTGGATCAGACAGTCCCTAAGGATCCATCCAATTCTGAGAGTCTCTGTTTTTGGTACTGTTTTTAATTTAGGTGGGCCCTCTGTGTTACTGGGCTCCCATGGGACCTCCAGCAATTTGATTGCAACTCACTTCATCAGGGGGTGCTTAGAAATTAATTTCAATGTCAGCAAGTTTCATGCTCCATGAATGGCATCCCTCCTATCTGCGTTATCCATAAAGAGACTAGGGGTAATTTGAATTAACCTAACTGTCCGGGAGTACACGGTGATGTGAAGGTGGTAATGTTTTTCTGGGTGGGGGACACAGAGATGGAATGGTGTTAATTCTCACACATATTTGGTCATTATCTCCCAAGTTCCATCTGTCGCGTGCATCCATTCTTATATCTCCATGAGCTCAACATTATTTTCCCTTTTTTATTAGCTTTAAGCTTCATTTTCTGTTAAATGACCAGCAGGAATCTCTGAAAGGGGACCAAGAAGCCAAAGAAAAGACACGAAATATTCATTTGATATCAATAATCATTGTGTGAATTATTTCCTGTTTCTGATAAGACCCATAAAATCATTTAGAAATTACAAGGCTTAGACCGTCATTCAACTTTTGATTATTAACATGCAGCACCTTGAGTTTGGTGAACTGTGTGGAGGTGGAGTCTGGGCCCTTGTAATCTCTCATAATGGAATGGAATTGCATGCATGTTTTAGAAATAAACTAAAAAAATAGGAAGATCTTTCAAAAATATATTGCATTCCAAAATTCTAAAGCGATTTCCAAAGCAAATTCTTGGTATACAGAAGAGGGTTTGAGATTTCATGTCAGAGTTAGGTTTGAATCCCAGCTCTAACACTCATTGATGTGTGGACCTTTGGTAAATTATTCAATCTCTCTGGGCCTCTTCAGTGATATCAGAATAACAATATTTACATTAAAAGGTTTTCATGAGGATTAAAGGGGATAACATTTATAAAGTATCTCATACAGAATATGACAAAATGAGGGCCCTAATAATTGTTGATTTCCTTCATTATTTCCTTCCTTCATTCATAAAGAGACAAGTAAAATCTAATTTCTGATGCCTTATTTCCTAGTGAATGAGAACTGAAGGGTAATATTTATGTTGGAGAGAATAATACGCTTGAATGACCTTGAGAAAAAGGGAGCTTAGCTTCCTTTCCATTTAGAATTGCCATGCAGGAATTACAGGACAGATTCATTTGAAATAAGAACTTTCATACCTGAGCCACTGCCCAGAAATTATGGCAGCACTCCTGGGAAGTTTTGAAAACACTTTGAACTTACTTTCTAAAGTTGCTTTGCATTCTGTACTGCTGGGCCCCGCTGCACATCCATGACTTGGCTGGAGCTGATGCTGGCTGTGCCAGCATATTTTCAAACTGATCAAGTCATAGAGCCTTGAAAATTTCATGAGATTCTGTTTTTGTGAGATTTCCAAGTTTATACCAAGCTTTACAGATTCCAAAGGGATGCAGAATCCAGAAAAAAAATAAAGTCTACCAACTCTAAGATACAACAGTTGACATGCTTATTTCAGGTTGAATTAGGGGCTGATTGGAAGTGTGACTTCTTATTTCCCCTTTAGTGGAGAAAGTCTCTTATTATTTTACAGGATTACCTTTTAAATTTAACAATAGTGGAAACTTCCTAGAAACTGGAACAGAATAATGCCTGGCAACACTAATAATGATTTAGAATCAGGTCCTGTACTGAATCAAACTAGGTATGTGTTCTACTGGATTAACCATAAATTTACTTGCTTTCATGCTTTTTTAATGAAGTACTAATCAGGACATACAGACTCGGTAATTTTTTTTTTTTTTTTTTAGCAATTATCAGATATCTGTTAAATGAGGCACTATTTCTTATTTTCTTTGATTGTCTATTGTTTTAATGTTGAATACAACATATTCAACCACCAATAATAATACAGTTTCATCAGTCACTTCTGGAAATATCTTGTCTATCCAACAAAACTGATTATGTAACAGATAATCAATTTCTTACTTTTTAATCAGGCATATAATATCAATCAGAGTTTCTGCACAACATGAGACATCCAACATGGCACATTGATCTGATCCAATTCTAGGCAAAAGGAAAGAAACATGGTGATTTACTTAACCTGGAGTAACAATATTATAGAAAAATGTTCAGTTTCTGTCATATTTCTAAAAACATTGAAAGCAAAAAATTCACTTGACTCTCTCTGCTGGTTTATAATGAGGGTTTCCAGGCTGGGAACCATTATTTCATTCATTTATTCATCCATTCATTCACTCAGAAAACAATTTTTCATCATGTATTATATACTAGGTGCCAGATATAGATGCAGTGTATCCTTTATTTGAAGTCTTTACTAACATAGATTCAGATGGAATTGTTGAAGAATGAATCTTATAAATATTCAAAGAAATGGGTTCACTTGTCATGAAAATAAGGTATTCTTCATATAGCCAATGTTTGGCACTGATTTTTCAGTTTTATATCCTTATCCTATGTGGGAAAAATGTTTGCTTTTTCAAAACAACATTTGAGACTATCTGAAAATAGATTTAAAAAATTAGTATGGGTCAGTGTGGTCTTATATAAAATGAAAACATGTATGTAACAATATGACACAAGACACCTCTTCTGCTGAGCTTGTGTTTGCCACTATCATTTTGTCAATTGTTATGATGGATATGCTGTCCTATAAAATTCTCATTAGATTAGACAACAAAGGGGGTACAAAATGGGCAATATGTCTAGAAGGTTAAATACAGAGCTGTTTTTCCATTAGATGGTAGGAAGATGTTGACCCTCTTCCACTGGCATTGATTAGTTGATCACATCCAGCCTTAAGGATCTGGGATATAAGACTTTAGCTTCCACAATTAATAGAATGATCTTAGGAGAAGAAGGCAAGATTGGCTTGATCAATTATTAGCTTTATGACTTTGGCCGAAGTCATTTCATCTTTATGTCTCAGAGACCTTATCTGGAAAATGGGGAAAATACACATATTCCTTCTTTCCAGACTCAGACTCTGAGCATCAGAAATGTTATCATGTGACTATTAACCAGTCAAGGGTTGATTTGAAAAATAACAAAAGGATCCCCTTTCAAGCCTGTGAGAAAGGGCAGAATAAGTGGAAAGATGACAGAAACTTTATTCATCAGGATGAATAACACCAGGTGTTGATACAGGAAATCCTAAAAGCTCAGGAACTTAACACAATAGAGTTGTATGGCACACACCTGACACAACCCAAAGCAGCCTATAGATTTGGAGGAAGGGAGGTCATTTTCCTAAATGACATTGGTGGCCCTTGGAACCACAGAATCCTGTGATGGATTCTCTGCATTTGGCTAGCCAAAAAGTGAAAAGAGAGATTAAGCCTAAAAATCTCATGGGGAGTTTGGGGGCAGGCTGGGAAGGGGTATATAACCATTTTGCCCACTTTCTACTGTCTAGAGCTAATCCTGAACACCCCTCTGCCAAGATATAAGTGTTCTTGGATATGTATGCTTTCAGTGTCCCCATTAAATAGTGGAAAAAAATAATCATGAATACATAGCATCAAATCACTTACAAAAGTCTCCTGAAAGGATGAAACTTTCTAATGGTATCCAGAAATATTTCTGAAGATAAAAGAATTATATGCAGAGTTTAAAGTCTAAACCACGGATCAAAGAAGTTATTCTCATTCTACAAACTCCGGATGCCTAGATGTTAATTATGATAGCAACAGGAGTCTTCCAGTTATTATCTAAGGAAAGAATGTGTTTGCTAATTAAAATGAAAAAACAAACAAAAAGCACAGGATAGCTAAATATCAAGCATCTAATTAAATAAGGCAATTTAATATCATTTGAAAATTACTGCTTTTATTGTATGCTCAGTTATATTTGTCTCTGATTAATGCAAAACTAGAGGGTTACTTATATTTTTCTTATACACATTTGTTTGGTTAACAATATCTTTCAAGTAGAGAATCCCTTGAAGACAGTACTAAAAAAACTTGTAAAGTGGTAGTGAATGATCATCCTAGATATAATCATTAGACTAAATATATATTGTAGGAAATCAAATTTGAATTAAGCAAGATATCTTTTGTGGGTGACCCTTCACCATTTATTCTAGCCATGATCCTCAAGGGTTGATTGAAATTGTTTAGTGGATCTTCAGTATTGACTGAATCAGTCAGGGAATCAACAGAAATAAGCATGTCTTTAATCACCGTGACCTTTTCTTCAAAGGTAGAAAAGTAAATGAACTCAACTGGTGATGAAAATGAAGCACTGAAGTTCTTCACCAATTTCATTGGTCATTTTGTTCAGTTATGATGAAATCCAAGTTTTCATCTTATATAAGAGAAAACAGAGTTCATACAAGAAAAGTGACTTCCTGGTTAAAAGAAAAAATGATTTTTAATCTTCTAGTCCAATTTCTTTCCATACAGCATGAAACATGTATAAACCTCAAGAATCTGTTCATCATTCATTGGCCAATGCAATGTCTAAATCCAGACCTAGATAAGTCATGATTCTTATCACTCTTTCAGAGCTATAAATAGATAAGAAAAATAACTCAAGTAATGAAGTAAGAAGTCAAAGGAAGTGGGCTCAAGGAGAGTTATTTTTTATCACAATACAAACTTATTTTACTTCTTCTTCCTTAAAAATCCATTCTTTAGTCAAGTGGGCCAAATATATCCCTGTTCTTTTTTCATGCTAGCATACATTTTATTTTGGAAATGGAAGTAGGTCAAGAGCTCCCTCTAAGGCAGAAGTTGAAAAGCAGTGGCTCTGTGACCATTAGATATGCTTTTCATTATTTTTATTTTTTTGCCCGCATTCAAATTAGTTGCCAAAGTTTAACAACTAGGAGGTTTCACAGAAAAACAAACAAACCTGAATTTCTGGCTTCTTTTGAGAAATGGGATGATCTAACAACTCCACTAAAACATTTCTGGAGCAGAGTGGTAGGTACAATGTTTATATGGAACTTGCCCTCTCCAATTCACCTGAGGTTCCACCACTCCCTAATTATTTACCTAACTTTGGAGTCCAGGCACTTTCTTCCATCTTGTCTAATCTCTAATGTGTCACTTTCTCAGTCTCTGGAGGCTTGTGATTTGGCGACTTCTGTCTAAGACAGTGCAGTGAGTCATCAAGACAGATCTGAGGATTGAAAACTTGATGTTTTACTTTCCATCTCTGTGGCTTCATGAAAGTAAATTTAACTCCCAGTGACTTCATCTGTAAAATACATTATTAATCCTATTTTATAATGTTGTATCTCCGATTTTGTAACAATATGTGAAGGAATTTGCATGTATCCTGATTCACAGGAGATGAGTAAACTCCATTCCCTTTGCAAAATTTCCTTATTTCAATCAGTAAATATTCCAAGAGAATTTATTAAGTTGCTGCAATTTTCAAAGTGCTTAGCAGTGCTTTAGCAATGATTCTGTTCTAATTGGTAACATTCATCAGATTTATGTAAGTTCAAAAATTATTATAATAATAGTCAACCTGTATCCAGTAAGTGTAGTGTACCAGAAGCTTTTTTAAACACAGAAACATTTTTAAATGTTAAATGATGTACTTTTTATGTTACTAAAAATAATATGACACATCTGTGATATCCCTGATATTCTCACATTGAATAAAACATGGGGGACGTGGGTTTAGTAAATTTAAAGTTTACTTGAAAAAGTCTCATAAATAAAAGTATGACAGACCTGCATTTGGATATAATCAAAGTATGTTGATTATCATCTAATAGATAATCATTCAAAAATGCCAATTTAGCAGGTTGATATCTGACCAGTCTACTATCACATTTAGAGCTCAAATTTTTAACCTCAACAGGCACTAAAAGAAAAAGGTGTTGCCTACCCAATACTTAGTCACTAATGGCCAAGCTGTCAGTATTTTACCTTCTCTATTGTAAATGTATTTCTCTCTGGTATTTCTCTTTGGTCAGTGCTTATTTATACTGAGAACATCACCTGCACAACACACCTGTTTCTTCCAGGAGACAGGTGGCTTAAAAAGGTAAATGGGCCTAGCTCCTATGGCATTGTGTTAAACAAGGAATAATGCAAAACAAAATCTCTTAAGGCTCATGAAGTCTTGCTAATAGGACAGATGTCCTCTGTGCAGTTCCTTGGGAACTAAACTGCAAATATTGCTGTGCTAATATCACAGGACCCTAGTTTCATTGATTGTTTCTATCTTCATTATCCTCTATTATTCCCCATAAAAAATCCATTTTTAGTTAAGAAATCTGATGCACATAATACAACTGATATCAAAGGTTTAATGGGCTTGCCATCAATAAATTGAATTAAATCTCTGCTTAACAGTAATGATTCTTCAGACGGGGCAATAGATAATAAGATCATGGCAATAGAACATTCAGTGGATGATTCTTACACCCTGAAACATAACATTATGGCTAATTGGTCATTGCTACCTATTCTTTTAGATGTATTGGTTATGTCTTATAAATATCTCAATTCTAGCTCACTTGCTTCAAGAGAAAGTCTTTATTGGCAGTATGACACATCATTAAACTATACAATAGGGGCTTCCCTGGCGGTGCAGTGGTTGAGAATCTGCCTGCCAATGCAGGGGACACGGGTTCGAGTCCTGGTCTGGGAAGATCCCACATGCCGCAGAGCAAGTAGGCCTGTGAGCCACAACTACTGAACCTGCGTGTCTGGAGCCTGCGCCCTGCAACAAGAGGCCGTGACAGTGAAAGGCCTGTGCACCACAATGAAGAGTGGCCCCCGCTAGCCGCAACTAGAGAAAGCCCTCGCACAGAAACAAAGACCCAACACAGCCAAAAATAAATAAATAAATAAATAAATTAAAAAAAATATGCTTTGCTGAACTCCCCCCCCCAAAAAAAGCTATACAATAGGGCAACATCTTTCAACTTAGACAATGCTAAAGAACATATCGTGTCAAATCGTCTAATAAAAAAGCTGTACCCAAGTTCCCACTCAGTAACACTCATACAAGAAACAAGTTGTGACTATGAAAATATCAACTTTCTTGTCTTTTGCCAATCTTAATCCCAAGCATCTTTCTTTTTCATTTTGCTTTCGTTTTCCCTTAATTTTCCAGTGGTCTCTTAAATTATGTCCCAGTAAAGCTATGACTTTCTCTTCGTTATATGGTTTAATAATAACATATAACTTGTTTTCATATTGAAAAAACTAGCAGGGAAGAATAACTGGAAGGAGAAATTGAGCAATGATATGTAAGTTTGCTGCCATCTATAGGCTGGCAGTAAATTCCTGGGCAAAATGAACCTTGAGGACTAGGCTCACCCACACTGTTTATACAGGACCCAGGTGTTTCCTGACAATTAAGAATCCTAGGAATTTTAGGAGAAGGTCTGGTCAATATCACTTTGCTTAATTTCTCCTTACATAATACTTGGTTTGAAGACATATGAGTCAAAAGTGAAAGAAGTATAAGTCAAAATTACAAGTTTAAAGTAATATTAGGATAGGCAATTCTTTAAAATGTATATGTTTTCTGTTTAGTTGACTATCAGCAAATTTTTTAAAGCAAGAATAAAATTTAAATATTAAGGTAAATTTATTTTGGTCACTTGAAATAAATTTGGAAGTCATATATCGTTTACCATTTGATATCCTATATTCTCTAGACAATAATTAAATTATCTTCTTTATCTTTATATACCATCTTTTTTCCTAAAAATCTGAATCATGCTTAGTATTTACAACTACTAAGTAAGGGAAGAATATTCAAAACACTCCTTTGAAATTTGTGCATATATTTATTCACAGATTTTTCTTTGGCCTTAAATACCCAATCCAGATTTTGACAATATCTCTGATCTATACAGGTACTTGCAAAATATTCTTCCTTCCTCAGTCTTCTGCCTCTGGATTTAAAAGCCATTGTGGGACCCTGCGCAGAGTGCACCGGGGGTGATGCCTGGAGGAAAAGCAGCCAACTAGGTCATGGCTCAGATAGCATTTCTTGAAATGTGCAAAATGCAACAGACTTGGACAGGGCAGTGCTACAGGCTCTGCTAGAGGCTTGCCAAAGGGACCAGCAGCAGTTGTCACCACAGGTGGCTTCCAAATATATCCCAGAGGAAAGACAGAAATCAATTGCTAATCATTCTATCTCATCCCTGTTGTTAACACATGTCTGAAAGTCTCTCCTAGAACTGTCTTAAATGCCTTGGGTTAGAAATGTATTGTTCAAGGCTTATCTCCTTAGCTAGATTGTCGACTATGACTTAACAATACTGGCTTTGTGCCCTTACGTCAGACTTACAATGTTTTGAGCCTATTAGAAACAATAAATGGTTATTAGAAACAATAAATGGTTGAAAAGACTGAGAAGCTGAAAACTGCCACTGTGAATTAAAATCTAGAACACCTACATTACTCATGGTAAGGATTAGAAATGGGTTCTCTTCAACCATCTCCAGCAAAGTAGAAAGTGTATCAACCCTTGCCAATTAAGAGGCTGTATCTGCCTAATCCTCCTTATTTTTGTCTATACACATCTTTTTTAAGTTTTTTCCCCAGACATTTAGAACTTGCCTTACACCTATGGGATTATAGTAACACTGGTTATCTTTTTAAATTTTTTTTTATTGTGGTAAAAGTCACATAATATAACAAATACTATTTTAACCATATTTAACTCTACAGTTCAGTGACGCTAAGTACATTCACATTGTCGTGCAACTCTCACCATCATCCATTTCCCAAATTTTTCACCTTCCTAAACTGAAACCCTGTTCCCCTTGAACACTAACTCCCCATTCCCTTTCCACATCCCCCCACCCTCCAGCTTCTGGCATCTACCAATGTACTTTCTCACTCTATGAATTTGACTATTCTAGGTACCTCATATAAGTGGAATGAAACAGTGTTCGTCTGTACCTAAGGTATATTGGAATGCATTTTTTAAGGTTAACTTAATATATGTCACGCAAACAGATTGTACCTTCTTTTTTTTTCTGCTGCGCTATACAGTAGACACTCAACAGCCATCTACATCATACAAGTAGTGTACATACGTCAATCCCAATCTCCCAATCCATCCCATCCCCCCATCCCCCTTGGTGTCCATACGTTTGTTCTCTACATCTGTGTCTCTGTTTCTGCTTTGCAAATAAGGTCATCTATACTATTTTTCTAGATTCCACACATATGTGTTAAAATATGTATTTGTTTTTCTCTTTCTGACTTACTTCACTCTATATGACAGTCTCTAGGTATATCCACATCTCTGCAAATGGCACAATTTCATTCCTTTTTATGACTGAGTAATATTCCATTGTGTATATGTATGTACCGCATCTTCTTTATCCATTTGTCTGTCGATGGACATTTAGGTTGCTTCCTTGTCCTGGCCATTGTAAATAGTGCTGCACTGAACATTGGGGTGCATGTGTCTTTTTGAATTATGGTTTTCTCTGGGTATATGTCCAAGAGTGGGATAGTTGGGTCATATGGTAGTTCTTTTTTTTTTTTTTTTTTTTTTTTGTGGTACGCAGGCCTCTCACTGTTGTGGCCTCTCCCATTGCAGAGCACAGGCTCCGGACGTGCAGGCTCAGCAGCCATGGCTCATGGGCCCAGCCTCTCCACGGCATGTGGGATCCTCCTGGACCGGGGCACGAACCCTTGTCCCCTGCGTCGGCAGGCGGACCCTCAGCCACTGTGCCACCAGGGAAGCCCTGGTAGTTCTATTTTTAGCTTTTTAAGGAACTGTGCTCCATAGTGGCTGTATCAATTTACATTCCCACCAATAGTTTAAGAGGGTTCCCTTTTCGCTCACCCTCTCCAGAATTTACTGTTTGTAGATTTTTTGGTGATGGCCATTCTGACTGGTGTGAGGTGGTACCTCATGGTAGATTTGATTTGATTGGGTTGTTTGTCTTTTTGATACTACTGATATTATTTGAGAGCTTATTATATTCCTAGAACTATGGCTGGTTGTGAAACACTAGAGTGGATACGTTGGAGCATGTTTACTCCATCCAATTCAGTCAACATGCATTTCACTGTTTGAGTATTGTTAAATCCCATAGTCAAGTTGTGACTTTGACTCTTGCACCTAACTCTATCTTATATGATTCTGTCATAGAAAGATCACTGGATTAGAAGTCAGAGGGCTTAGTGCTAGCGTTGGTTCTTCCACTTACTGAATGTGGAATTAGTAAGTCACTTAATTCCATTAAGCCTCAGTTTCCTTGCATATATAAAGGAGCTAATGTTTTTTAAAATGTTCCTTAAAATGTGTTCATGTATGTGAAAGAAATGTGTAAACTATAAATGCCTATAAACACGTAGAGATCAATCAGTATTATTGTTACCAAATTAATACTGGAAATCAGTGGAGTGATGAGAGCCACTCACCTTCCAGAGCAAGCTACATACCTTCTTTCCAAGAGTCTTCCTTGACTCCTTTAGCCTAAGTCAGGATTTCTGGCTCTCAAATTGTCTTTAGTATTCTCTGATTTGCTTCATATATATATATCAGTTTTCCCTAACTTGCTCATTGAGATCAAGATTTTTTTTCTAAGAAAGGACTTTTATCATGTCATGTCCATATACACTATACTTAATGGGGAGTTGGTACAAAAGAGGGGTAAACATATAAGTATAATCATACAAGGAATCTTTGCTGTGTATCAAATCCTTCTCCTGCACCAATTCAAAATAATCTTGCTCTACCTTTACTCGAATCATGGCTGCAGGAACCAATTTCTCCTAAGCTTCCAATGGCTTCTCTTCTGGCAGGTATAACCTCTGCCTGAGATCAGTGAAGTAGCTTTTACTTGCTGCCCTGGGGCTTCCTCTCTTATACTTTGGCAGCTAAAGTATGTGTGGGGTGGGCGAGGGGGGATGGAGGTCAATGTCCATGGGGCAGATAAGTGTTTCCCCCTTTCATTCCTAAGGGAATGTTTGAGTGATAATAATGTGGCATTGTAGGTTCATCAATTGTAACAAATGTACCAGTCTGGTGGGAACTACTGATAGGGACAAGGGCATGCATGTGTGGGAGCATTGAGCATATGGCAAATCTTTGTACTTCTCTTTCAATTTTGCTACGAATTTAAGACTTCTTTTAAAAATTAAGTCTTAATAAAGAAAAAGAAAAGAAGCATTAAGTCAGCCATCAGCCACTGCAAACCCCTCTACCACCACTATCACCAAAGAGACAATTCACACTGCTCCTCAGAAACCATGAGCAGCAACCCCAAAGCCATTGCAATGGGAAGTGGCGAGTCTGGACTTGAACCCAGGTATTTTTTTAAACTAATGGCACCAAATTCGACTGTATAGCAGACATCCTGTAGGTGAGGATAAAAAGATTCCTTCCGGGCTTCCCTGGTGGCGCAGTGGTTGAGAGTCTGCCTGCCAATGCAGGGGACACGGGTTCATGCCCTGGTCCGGGAAGATCCCACATGCCGCAGAGAGGCTGGGCCCATGAGCCATGGCCGCTGAACCTGCACGTCCGGAGCCTGTGCTCTGCAACGGGAGAGGCCATAACAGTTAGAGGCCCGCATACTGCAAAAAAAAAAAAAAAAAAAAAAAAAAATTGCATCAAAATTTCCACGGCTTACCTCAATAGAAGTTTATTTCTCTAATACACCTGTGCAGGTATCCTTGGTCATAGGGGGATGTCCTCCAAGTGATACTTTGAGGATGCAAGTTCTTTCCATTCTGTGCCTTCTTCTCAGTTGACTGGGCCTCAATATTCTTTGCATCCCCCAGAGGAAGGACAAGCAATAGGGAGAAAACATATCTAGCTCATTAGATACATTAGCACGAAAAATGAAACTTATCACCCTCTCTCATATTCCACACATAAGAATTAAACACTTGGCCCCACCTCAATGCAAGGCAGTCTGGGAAACATTCTGATAACATGGCCACTTTCCAGCCAAAATAGGGGCACAAATTTTGATGTATAACTGTCTTTGTCACAAATCTCCAGCTAATCCTTCAGCCAGGATGGTGATATTTTATTTCAGTGATACTTATCCCATAAGAATAAAAAACAACCAAGAAGGAAATATGAAAAATGCAAATTGTAGTCATTTTAGGACTGGGAAGCTATCTTCATCTTGGGCAAATAATTTGAATTTACATAGAGGATCTTGTCCTTTTTGATGAGAGGAAATTTTTTTTTCCTTCCGAAAATGATTTCTCTTGAATAATAAATAGAGACTAGGGGTTAATGGTTGCATAAGAGTAGAGTACCTGGAAAAATTTGTTGCCATGATAATGTAATTCACATTATTAATTACTTTTATTTACTTCCTCTTTTTCCAAACAGGTGAAATTTAAGAAAAGCTTAAAATAACTTCAAAATGCCCAAAAACTAGGAGATTTTCATTAAGATCATAAATAGTCATCTTTCTACCACTTGAAAATGATTAGAAATAAAGGAAATAAATTTTCCCTGTAGTCAGCTTAGATGCACACTGATTTTATTTGAGACAAAATACCCTGTTTTTAACCTTGAGCAATGTGCTCATACAGGTACATGAAATAGCAGTTCATGTTCAGTTTGCCCTCTGTATAACATATATATTAAGTGTGCATATTTTATGTGTGATTTTGAATAAGGAAGGATAAAGTAAAATAAAATAGCAATAATGTCAGTGTTTAGAACACTGAAAGTGGGTACAATTTAACCCAGAATATTGGGAGAATGGCTATTAATTTCAGGTTCATTAGCTTAATAAAATATTCCTATATATACATAGTTCCCATTTACTAAATTGCATTATTCCTGTCCTAACTTGTAACTCCAGGATGCTAAGGGGATTATAATCCTTACTACTTACTGCAAAAAGAAGAGAAAAAAGGTAAAAAATTAGATTTTTCAATAATATACTAATGTTCCCAGACCATGAAGTTTCATTTTGCCACCTACCTTCTCCCTCCATATTTAATCTCCAGCTTCCTTTTCCACAGGATATTAAAATCTGTACTTTTTTTCCTTTTCTTTCATTCAGAGGAATAGGAAGAGAGAAAGGGCCATACTCCTCACCATCGTCTCTCTCATTTCCAGTTTTTCTTTCTTTACCGCTTGGACTTGTTGGAGGGAATTATGTGATAGAAGGGCTTTCTCAAAACTGTGAGATACTAGTCCTTCCTAATGTTAACAGGTAGTATAGGGAAAATTTCTTCTTCCACATGTCTAGGATTTAGTAGTATAAGCAAATTAAATAGTTTTGTTTCTCTCTATTTCCTTAACTGTAAGATTTCCAGTAGCTTGCAATTACAAATATGCCTTCTGACCATCAAAGAAGTGGAATACGTAGGGGTTTCCCAAAGTTATTTGTAATGTAACCCTTCTTTCCAGACATCTTACAAGATTAATACTGAGTTGAATGTTCTCTGGGAAACACCAAATCACACTCTCATACAGACTCTCAGGGACCCATTAAATCTTTTCTCTATTATTGCCTAATTTGAGTCATATTTCAAATATTATGCTGTTCTCTACCCCACTTCCTTTTATGCATGGCTCCAATATTTGTTTCAATGACTTATTTTATACAAAACCAGCTAAAACACTCTTTGCCCTGTATAGAAAGATATCTTTGCTAGGGTAGGAGAGCAGAAAACATGATTCACTAAGTTTTTGGTTTCAGTATGGCTTCTTTGCTTCATTGACTATAAATTTGAAAGGCAAGACATTATCCTTGCAATAGAAGCTGCACAGTAGTAATACTAATAGCTCTCTGATATTCAGCCCAACACCAGGGAAGAAAGCACATTACATAGCAAATGGAAAATGGTCCCTTTCTGAAACCTTTTATTTTAACAGTGAATTTTTGAGATCAACTTAGACCTACAGGAGAGTTTTCAAAGTAGTATAGAGAATTTCATATAGTCTACATTCAGCTCCTCTTATGTTAGCATCTTACATAACCATAGAACTTTAATCAAAGCTAAGAAATGAACTTGGGACAATATTATTAATTAAAGTACAGAACTCATTAGAATTCTACAAATTTTTACTTATGTCTTCTTTTTGTTCCAGGATCCAATCCAACATTGTATTGAGTTGTCACATCCCCTGTAATCTGTGCCCAATATTTTGTCTTTCCTTGTCTTTCATGACCTTGACAATTTTGTGAAATGTTCCTGTATTTGGGGTTGTCTGATGTTTTCTCATAATTTGATTGAGATTATGCATTATTGAAAATGATACTGCAGAAGTGCTATGCCCTTTTTCAGTGCATGACAGCTAGGAGTTAACAATGCTGATATGTACTAGCAATGATCTTAACTTTGATACTTTGTTAAAATGCTGTGTGCTGGGATTCTCCATTGTAAACTTTTCTTTTTCTTTATAATTACTAAATATTTTGGAGAAGATACTTTGAGAACAAGCAAATATTCTTTTTTCTGCTTAAATTTTCTTACTCATTTCAGCATCCATTGGTGGTTCTTGTCTTTGGAAATTACTACTGTGGCATTCTAATGGTGATTTTCTAACGTCTTTAATCTTTCCATAGTTATTCATTGAAATTCTCCAGTAAGGAAGATTTGTTGCGTTTCCTTCATTTATTTATTCAGTTATAAATTTATATCAATATGAATTTGTAGTTACTTAATTCTTTAGGTTATAATCCAATACTATAGTTATTTATGGCATTGCTCAAGTTATTCCAAGCAGAAGCTTTTAACAAGCACTAATTAAAAGCAATTACATCATCTTTATAGAGTGTTTTAGAACTCTGCATGTTTAATGGGACAAGTTCAGTGACATGGGTGGTAGGGATGGAAATGATTTGTTCTGGGAGCCCTCCCTACGCTTTGGCTGAATTGTGTGCAGACTACAGACACTTATGTACGTATTGGCGTTGTGTTCCACGTTCTCTCCTGCCCCTGTTGATCTGTGGCACCAGATGAACCGACCTCTGGCAAAAGTCATTCTCAACCATTGTTGCTGTATGTGCATTATAAGCACTTGACGTAGACCTTGGTCACTGTTGAATATCGGTCATCTAGTAGACCCATGAAAGAGTTTGTTTTCTGGATACCACCATTGTTCTTTCTGCACTTATATGGTCTACCTGGCAAATTAAATGGACATGCTTATAAGGACAAATAGCCTTTACTTGCTCATTCCAGCCGCCTTCTCTTATTCATCAAAGAGAAGTACTGGCTCATTCAAACCATAAAGACTTTACCTTGAGCATCAAGTAATTGTGTAGGCCAAAACATTCACTTCCATTTAATGTTATATCTGCGTGTCATCAATGCAATCACACATTTAGCTAATCTCAGCCTTTATAGAGGGGATGGTTTTGAGAATTGCTTTAAGTCTAGGGAGAAAGAATCAGTTTCTTTTCTTCTTTCTTTTCTTTGTATTATTTATAAGTTTCATAAAATTGTTCATCCCTTTAAATAGAAGAAATACGAAAAGACATCTCTCAGGAAATCTGAGTAACTTTATCAAAAGAGCAGGTGTACCAAAGATGCCTTGCTCTACTGGAGCAGGAACAACTATATATGCAGCGTTCTGCTCTTAGCACTTTACATGTATAATTGATATAATCTCCTAACAACTTATGATACAGAGGCTATTATTGCATCCAGTTTACAGATGAGAAAACAGAGACCTAAAAGTTAAGCAAATCACCATTGCTCAGGCAGTCATGGGTGGTGGGCATAGCTTTGAGTTCAAGGGTTTGGCTCCAGAGACTACATCTTAATCATTGAACACATAATAAATCTCAGTTCTAAAATTTTACCAGTTGTGAAAACTTGGGCAAATTTCTTTTCTGAACCTATGTTATTTGTGAAATTAAGGAAATGTCTGTTTTCAGGATTCTACCAAGGCTTCAGTGATGTATATGAACGGGTTAGTCCAGGAACTACCACAATGTTGATACCCAATGAATAGTATATCTTTCAGATTCTGCACTCTTAACCAGTAACATACTTCCTAACCATTAATATATGCCATTTGGTTTTATTTTCTTGCATTTCTTTGGCTTCTCCCTCATCCCAGTAAAGCCTTCACTTATCAGGCTTAGCAATAACTGTTATTATATTAAGTAGGAAAAGGGAGAGAGAAAAAGGAGGAGAAAAACTCATTTTTATGTAGTATTTTCCAAATGTCTGTTCTGAGTGAATATTTATATACATATTCAATGTATATATATATGTATTTAATCTTTATAAAATCCCTAAGAGTTAGATACTATTATTATTGTATATTTTTAGAAAAGGCAACTGAGACCCACAAAAGGCAAGTAATCTATGAATTTATCTCACACTAGCTAGTAAGTAGCAGAACTGGGCTTTGAACCAAAAAAGTCTAGTTCCAAAGTCTGTGCTACTAACCACAAAAGGATACAAAATATATTATTTGGTCATCTTAGCCTGAACTTTGTATAATCAGTCACCTGAGACATAAGAGCGTCCTCTATGACTATTATGGGTTATAAGTTATAAGAATGTCTTAGTCAATGACACTCCCTTTTGGCAATTTAGTGTCAGTTGGTTTACTCATTTTTTCCCTTCATTTAACATTTACTGAGACTCTGCCCTGCGTCAGGTTCTGTGCCAAATGTTAGGGGAGTGAAAGATGGAGAGAATACAGAAATAAGTAAGAAAAGATCTTGGTCTTCAAGAAGAAAGACCAAGACTTTTTTTCAATGGTTCCAACGGCTGCTACTGAATAGATGTTTTGAGATGTTTATCGAGAATCTTGGGAGGAAGCAACTTACCATGAAGTAGGAAGTAGGTAAGGCTTCGTGGAGAAGGCAAGATGTCATCTGAGTATTAAAAGCTGCACAGAGAAGAATTCCACCTGTGTTGCAAGTGAGGCCAACAACTCACTCATGGTGTATTAAGGGGACTGTGGGAAGATGGAAGTGCCTCCAATTAAAAGTACTTGGTGAAGGAAGGTGATGGAAGTGAGAAGGTAGAACACAGGGAAATAAAGTTAGAGAAACAAGCAGGTTTCAGCAGATCTTGAAGAGCCATATACCAGAATGGAGTCTTGTTTTCTCTGGTGAAGAGGAGCCATTGCTGGTCAAAGAAAAGATACTCAACAGAAACAGCCCTGGACCAGGTATCAGTACACATATGCTTTGTCCCAGGTTTGGCCAAAACCAGGCTCTGTGATGCTGGATGGAGCAGTACTCCTTTCTGGACTTCAATTACTCATTTGCAAAGTGAAGATCTAGCCTCTCATTATTTCTAGGATCCCTTCCAGCTCTAAAATAGTATCTATTTCCATAATTATCCACTTGCGGTCTTTGTATAGGAAGTGGTCTGAAACACATGGGGAAACGAAAAACACCACTGATCCCAACCAAAGATGCCAGGAACTTTCAGAGGTAATTGGTAACATCCGTCATAGAGCATCAACATTTACTGCTCGGGGGCTGGGGTTCTGCTGCTGTTGCTGCACAGACTGGAACAACTCGGTTCTACCCAAGATTTAGCCTTTGCATTTCTACAAATTGTTATTCTAATGCCTGAGGGGATCAAGTTTCATAACTGCAACCCACTCTATCAGAGGGCTATTTGGCCCATGGTACCTTCATTCTTGAAGCAAAATGTTTTATTTAACACTCAAGTTTCTCATGGGAAGAGGGAAAGATAGTTGCTCTGTGTTTGGATGCCTCACACAGTTTTTATAGCTGGAGAGGAAAAGAAAAAACTGTCACACTGTGTATATATTTGTTTAGCAGTTATATCCATTTCTTCTCTGAAATACCCTTTTGCAATATATATGATGATCAAATATTTGTTTTTCAGTCAGCAAATATTTAATGAAGCATTTTGGAGAACATTTACAATTAACACACACACACACACACACACACACACACACACACACACACACATATATACAGAGTTTAGGGGCCAGATATAAAGCTTCCTCTTTCCCAGGGCAAATAACTTAGCTGAAATATATCCCCTACCTGTAGTTCCCATGCTGGATGCTTTTTTCTCCAAAGTCATGTATTAGTAGGCATCTGTGAAATCAAAATGCATGTCAGACTTCCTCTGTTCCCTTCAATTTTGTTCTTCTGGTGGAAAAATATGCCAGAAAGTGAGAAAATATTAGAGAATGCCAAGAAAAATTTCTTCCTGTTCAATTCCTGTGAGTTTGAGAGCAATCATTAAGGAGGCTTCCCTCCTTGGGACACCAGATTCGCAGAGCAGAGGTTAAAGGTGAGCTTATATGAGCAGGTAGTTCTGGGTATCAAGGCCTCAGCTCCCAGCATTCTGGCTTAGCTACCCTGATCATCTCTTCGGGGAGAGCACAAGGACTCTGATATCGCCTCTCCTATTTCACTCACAAAGCACATTAGAATATTTTCTGGTTATTCTACAGTTTCCATAACTTTGGTCATTTTTTTCTAATGCCCTAGTTTTCCCCTTAGTCCTATGTGTGACTTCCTACCCTGTAAGTGATGGAGACCTATATCCACAAAGTGTTTCAGCCGATCACTGTACACTTTCTGTATTCCTTTTATCCTGTTGTGGAGTCCTTTCCATTTGTACTTAATCTTTTCTTCTTTATCTCACTTCCAGAGCCCTCTTTTAAGGGGATAGGAGCCTCATAAATTCATTACCAAGGTTCCAGATTACTTTGGCTGTGTGGCTACAAGGCTAATATTTACACTGCAGCTGGTTATTGGGTAAAGGAAGACCAACTTTTTGTTTGTTTTGCTTCATCTCAGTATTGCTTTTCTCCAGTAAGTTCTGGTAAAGGGAAGGTATAATAATAGTAAAATGACAAACTCTCAAATATCATCCTTGCACAAATGACACAAAGATATTGCCTAAACTACATTCCTGTGTGAATATTCCTTTTATTTCCCGGACAGCATGGAAGACCTAGTGAACATTTACTCGTATTTCAAGTCCAAGCCAAAGCATTCCCCTTGCATGACTTGTCCAGGGTGCTCAACCCTCTGTATGCACCAGAATGACTGCTGGTTCACACTGCATGGACTTTAGGTGTTTCCCTGTCTCTTTCTCAGACTGAGCATGACTACCTCCAGAGCAGGTATTGCGCTTTATGCCAATTTCCATCCAAAGCATAGGGCATGTTATTTGACATCTAGAAAACACTCAAAAGATACTGACTAGCTGCATAAATAAGTGAACAAAGTGATAGCTGGATTGATGATCAAAATTGAGCAATATGAATTATCTCAGTTCCAAAGAAGAAACTTAGCTACATTCAATTTGATTACTTGTGCCTTGTGTTTCACTCTTCTTTTGAAAAGGGTCAGTGATGAGCTCTAAAGAATATCATTTTTTTTTCTCCCCAAGCAGAGAAAGGCCACTGAAATGAGTCCCTGAATGACTATCAAACCCTGGCTGCCCTCAAGATGCTGATTCACAGGGAATTCCATCATCACCCATCCCATTTCTCTGTGTGTGTGTGTGTGTGGGGAGGGAGTGTATATCTTTTAGCACATCTAAATCAGGTCTTTTTTCCTGTACAATTTTAGGAAACAAAGGGAAAATATCTTGCTTAAATCTAACTTTGAAATTCCCTCTTCTCTTTCTGGTAGGAACCCATTCCCAGCAGACGTGAGACTTTCTGTGTGGTCAAAACTTATGCAACTATTCCTGAGAACTAGATAACTGGGTAAACAGGAGGAGAAGAGCAGCCAAATTTCTGCCTGGCAAGAAAGGGCCTGGGACCATCTATATTATCCCCTTTCCCTTAGCTTGTCCAGACTCTGACCATGGCTCTCTAATAGGCACGTTTCCATGTCAGTTTCTAAAAATCTCCTACGAGCTTCCTAACAAGGCGAATCAGCAGGCACTTCTCTCAGACTGACATCTACATTTTTAATAAGCATTCAAGTCATTCAGAAGCAGGTAGTCCTGTTCATACTTGGAGCAACTCTGTTCTTTAAGGCACCAAGAGTAAAATCGTCAGTTCTCTTTGGCTTCAAAATCTCCACTCAACCTTTCAGTTACTTCACTCAAGACCACACCTCTTCAGAGCTCTTTACCCTTTCATTCATCCTTCACCTTCACCTTTTAAAGCCATCTTGCTTCCTATTCTCCATTCCCAGACTCCTAACTTATATCCCTTGTGGTCCCAGATTCTGGAAAAAAATCACCGAACTCTTTATTACAAAAGTAGGATGTCTAACTTCTCTGGCATCTCAATGCTTTTTTGACTTTTTCTATCTTATTCTACCCCAGTAAGGCTCTTCCAGTTAATCCTAACTTTCTTCTGTTCTCCACTGGTCTCTTTAACAGAAGTTGAGCATAACCTTCAGCGTTCCAAGAACACAGAGTTCATCAAGTTAGAATCTCCTCACTTTCCCTTTCCTCTCCCTCCAACACTTCAAATGCATTTGGGAAACAATGACTACTCTCTCATTATCTTAGGTATTCATTTGTGTATAGGCTTTGAAATATCTCTGAAAAAAGTTGTCTTTCACCTTTAAAAGCTGATTCCTTGACCTAGAGCTTAAAGAGCCTCACTTTACATAAGGCTCTTTACATAGAGCTTCTCCTACATTTCAACTTTTCCTTTTCCATGCTATACTTTCTCTCACTCTTAAAAATATCCCACCCTTAAAAAATATTTTTTTTCTGCTGATCATCAAAACTACACTTCCACTGATTTCCTTCCATTCAACACCAATTTTTAAAACTCTATACCTACTCTCTTTACTTCTCCCATTCATTCCTTAATCCCCTGACCCAATCTCTCAGCCACTACAGTGAAACTCCTTTTATTGAGGTCACCAATAATAACTGAAATGTTAAATGAAAAAGTCTCATTGAAGACCTTATGCTATTTGAACATAATAGAATGAAACTTAGGTATCTTGAAACTCTCACCTCTCTTTGACCTGTGACAAGACTGGATCTCTTTCCTCTCTCACTCTTCCTTCTTGTGGTAGAGATTGCTGGAACTCCGTTATATCTACGGGAATCTCTTCTTCTTGGGCACACACTTAAATCACAATTGTCAGCCTTCCTGCAATTACATGTGGCCATGCGACTGAGTTCTGGCATTTGAATGTGAGGGAAAAGGGGGTGACCCACAAGAAGAAAGAACTCTCTGATTGACTATGTCAAGCAGAGTCTCTCTACTGATTTACATTGGATCGTGTCGTGAGCAAGAATTTAACACATTGTGTTAAGCCACTGATATTTTAAAAAACATTCAGCCTAACCTATTAATGCAATTCTTTATTCTTTCCTATGCACTCAGTTTGTAAACCTGGATTTTCCTTGTGTTCTTGTTTCCAACTGTCTTCTCAGTATTTTTATATATTATCTTAGTAAAATTTTCTCTTTTCCTATGGTTCTAACTTCCCAGTCTAGCTCTGTCTAGCCCTACCTCTTTCATATCTGTGCTTACCTCTGGCCACTGAATTTCAACATCTGGATATTCTATAAATACCTCAAATTCAACATGACCAAACATAAAGACATTATCACCTCTGCCCACCATACCTCCCCAAAAAAGAAAAAGAAATAAACAAGCAAAAAAAACAAAAGCAAATAAAAACTCAGGTGGGGGCTTCCCTGGTGACGCAGTCATTGAGAGTCTGCCTGCCGATGCAGGGGACATGGGTTCGTGCCCCAGTCCGGGAGGATCCCACATGCCACGGAGCGGCTGGACCCGTGAGCCATGGACGCTGAGCCTGCGTGTTCGGAGCCTCTGCTCCGCAGCGGGAGAGGTCACAACGGTGAGAGGTCCGCCTACCGAAAAAAAACAAAAAAACAAGAAAACCTCAGGTGGATAGACTGAGACATAGATACATGGATAGCTATAAAATAAATCAAGCATAGACATGGATTTCAATATTTTTGTATTTAAAAAAATAATTTCAAATATTTGAAAATTTTTATAATAAAATACTAGAAAATTTTGAAAAACAGAAATCATTTATTCTTATTATTCTTATTATTTGTTCATAATTGATCATAATAAGGTGACCAAACAATACCTCACTTTCCCTGACCCAAGAGGATCAGTAAATGGCAGATCAGACTGTATTGTCTCCCAGCAGCTCTTCTTCAAAATGTGCCCCAGGAAATACACTACACTAGTTCTTGGGAGTCAAACAAATTTTTGTAATACCGTAGACTTCATATTTTAGAGACTCAAAATGCATTAAGATTCTCACAGCAGTCCTGAATTTTTTAAATAGTTTTTTTTACCTCCCTCTCTCCAGTTTTTAAATTTATTTGAACATGGAATCCAGTTATCATGTAATATCCATCAACATCTAGTGTATACTGTAGAAAGTGCCAATCTAAATTTAAAACTAACTTCTCACCATTCCCTGAACATGAAGTGTTTATTCCTACTGCTAATCCTGGACAGTGTTGATTCCTTTCCCTGGAACATGCTTGCCTTCATCGCTGCACGGTTAATGCATTCATGTCTGTAATTAAGCCTTTAGATCTAGGTTCTGTCACTTCCTAACTTTGTAATTCTAGAATAATTATTTAAACATTCTGAGCCTCCTTCCTCATTTCTGAAAAAAATACATAATAATATCTACCTGACTGGGTGATACTGAAGTTTAATAAGATAATATTCTTCAAAATGGCAAGCCTATAGTCAACAATAAATATGCTTCCATTTGCTTTTATTTCAGGGATGTGGTGTAGTGAAGTATAAATGAGATTAAAAAGCACACAGTGACTGTCTTTAAAAATGTATTTCCTTGGTGGTGGTTTATCTTTCCATAACTAAATGTACCTATAGTCATGCTCTCTTGCTAAACAAATCATAAAAGTTCAAAACACAAAGCCCTTCAGTGAGTGTGCATTTTTCTCCTAATATAATGCAAATCATTCATAAGGCTTATAAGGCCATTTGTGATGTGACAGGAGGGTTACAGATGTGCTGAAATACAGATGCTTTCATAAGCTGAGGGACATAATACTCAGGTTAATGGTTTGAACTAGAAATAGCCCCTTTTATATGCTCCAAGGTGGCTGTGATAGATACTTTTATGTGTCAACCTGGCTGGGCTACAGGGTGCTGAGATATTTGGTAAAATATTATTCTAGGTGTTTCTGTGAAGGTGATTTTGTATGAGATTAACATTTAAATCAGTGGACTTTGAGTAAAGTAGATTACTCTTCACAATGTGGGTGAGCCTCATTCAATCAGTTGAAGCCTTGAATAGATCAGAAAGACCGGCTTCTTCCTAGCAAGGGAGAATTCTCCAGCAGACTGCCTTTGGACTGCATTGTGATATCAATTCTTCCTGGTTATACAGAAGATTGCCTTCAGATTCAAGCTGGAACATTGGGTACCCTGGGCCTCCCTCTTACCAACCTTCGGACTGGAACTGCAGCATATCATCTCTCCTAGGTTTCTAGCCCTCTGGGCTACTCTGCAAATTTGGACTTGACAGCCTCTATAATTGTATGAGCCAATTCCTCATAATAATCTTTCTGTACCTATGTCTATATCTATATCTATATCTATACCTACATCCTGTTGTTTCTGTTTCTCTGAAGACCTCTGAGTAATACAGTGGCATAAAAATTTTACCATTTTCTGTGATTTTCACTAAATGAAGAAATTTGGGAAACAAGGCTGGTTCTTGTTCTCAAATTCACTGTGGTATGCCTTCTTCCAGGTCTTTGGTTTCTGTTCTCTCTACCTGAAAATAGTTTTTGTTTTCCTAATTCCCTCATGGCTATCTAACCTCTGCTCAGCCATCAGTTCTCATCTTTAGTACTGTTTCTTCTGGTAGGACTTCCCACTTGCCCCCTGTGCAGCCCCACAAAACTGCATTAGGTGCTTCTTTTATCAGCTCCCTAATGTCCTGTTCTTGGCTCTGTCCTGGTTATTACTCCAGGGTTCTGTAACTGCCCATTTACTGACCTACCTCCCCACTAGGTCCCAAGACACTTGAGTGAATAAGTCACTTGATCTGCTTCATGTTATATCCCTAACTCTTAGCTCAGTACTTACCTTATGACAGGTCCTCAAATGATATTTGTTAAATGAACAAATAAATAGAAAATATATCCACAGTTTCAAGAAGAAAAAATAGAGTTACAACTCAAAGCAATATAGAAACACTGCAACTCAAGAAAAATCAAGTGAAACAGAGTCCAGGACCAAAGCAGCAGCAAGACTTCTTGTTTCTCAGCAATGCAATTAAAATGGAGTAGGGTGTTTTCCTTATGTTAGCATCTGGAAGAAGGACCGTTCACACGGATGTGCTTTCTTTGTATTTAACATAATAATCAGCTTGGGAGTCCTTTTACATCAGAGGTCATAAATATTTTCTCTACAGTCTTATACATTATATATTTTAAGCCACATGGTCTTTGTTGCAACTACTCAACCCTGCATTATAACACAAAATAATCCATAGACAATACATAAGCAAATGAGCTTGTGTGTGTTCCAATAAAACTTTATTTAAGAATACTGCTGATGGGTCAGATTTGGCTCACAGACCATACTTTGCCTACCCCTGTTCTGGATGAAAGTTTCTCAGCCCATGAATGGGATTGACTGTTTGTATTGTTTCTCCATAAGCCATTATCATCAATCCCAAAACAGTTTCTATAATCACTATTTTCAGGGGGCCTGAAAAACTAATTGGTATTACTCTTCATTTTCACACTAGAGCACGTTGCAAGCAGTAGATTCCATTTGGATGATTCTTCCTTGAAGACACACAAAACCAAACTCTTTCCTGCACACACAGTAACTCTTAGAGAAAGCAAACCAGGGAACTGATGAACTTTACATTGGTACCACAGCTGGAATCTTAGATCCGGACCTTCTCTGACTGACATTGCCCTGAGACATAAGAAGAAGTTCTCTTCATAAGAAAATAAGTATAAGGTAAAACTGTCCCACAACACTGGGATCCCTCAGTGTGATAAAGGATATAAAAAGGATCTGGCATTTAGGAGAGAGATTTATTTGGAGAGAGCTATCTTTGTGTTGTGATCACTCCCCCTTCATAACAAAGGGGAGACTTGCTACTTTCTAACCCCAAGTCAAGTGAGTGAGTGATTGTGTGTGTGTGTGTTGGGAGGAAGAGGAGAATTCAAAAGGAACACTCAGAAAGCTCCAAAAATTATTTCCTACATTGAGTAGACACAGAGGTCAGAGTGCAGGTACAATGAGAAAGCTACATCACACTGTGGACCTAGTTTTGCTTGGAAACTCAGTGATGTCCAGATGCATGAGTTGGAGACCATCCCAGGGGAGTGCTGTTGTCCTGGGACTCCTGCCCCCTTGAAAGAATATACCACCTCAAATATACCACTTTGGATATTATTTTGAGCTGAAAGCAACTGAAAAACTGCAGATGTAGGAAGTTTCTCTGTTCTTTCCCCCTCTACCTAAAAGCAAGGCATACATTTCCCATGAGACAAGTGCCTTCCTTGTATCTGGAAAAGAAAAACATTCTTAACACCAGAGATGGGGTGTGGTTGCTGAGATGAGTCTTTACAAAAAAATCTTGCCAAAATAACTTGTATTTTCCATTACTTTCCCTCACATATTTTCTATAAACTTTTCTATAATTTACCACCCCTAACCCAAAGCCCCCTTTTCCTTTGCCTTGTCATGTCACCACAATTTATTGCTCTTTGTCAAAATGATACATAAGCCCTTGGATCTAACTGCTTCTTTGAGGTTTTTACTTCTTCCCAAGAAGAACTCCCTTGTGCCACATAAAAATATTAACATGAATAAAATTTGTCTGTTTTTTCTCCTGTTATTGTGTCTTTTGTCCATTTAATTCAAAAGCCCCAGTCATAGAATCTAAGAGGGTAGAGGAAAAGTCCTTCTCTCATACACTGTCAAGGAATAAGAGCCAAAGTTCACTTGAAGTCAGATGAAGGTCCCACCCCTGAGAACGCTGGTGTGGAATCCTCTTTAGATCTTGTCCACAGACTCCTTGAGCAGCTGATGGAGAAGCAGTGGAAAGCAGCTGCATGTATACCACAGAAGTTCAAGACTGACAAAGGGAGCAACCAAAGATTCCATGCAGTTGCTATGAGAGAAGGTGACCTACACCATTACTAATCTACATGACCCAGAGAGGATGAAACATGGCTAGGTAAGCTGGGCACCCTTACATTCCTCCACTGACCCCTCAACATATACACACACGTAGAGAGACCTTGACAGGGCTAAAGGGCAACTAGCAAGAAAGGCAGGAGCTGAGCCTGAAAAAGAAGACAGAGGTTCCATTTGTTCTCTCTTACTCAGACTGAATCAGTTCTGAAAGATGGAAATATTTAACCCTATGTCAAGTTTAACCTTAAATTCTTATACTTTACTATACAGGCTAAGTACTGCTTTGAGACTCTATCTATGACTTAAAGTGTTGACAGGACCTAAGAATAATGAGACAAAGTCATGGGATCTGCTGGAGGTGGTTTTCTGGAAGGGGGGAAGACTGCCTCCATCGAATGCCTGAATAAAGTTTCAGAGGAAGTAGAAGAGAAGAAAAACTGGCTTTTGATCATGATCTCTGTATTATTTCTTACAGTTACACATATTTTTGGAGAAAAAGATAATTGTCAAATAGACTAATTTCTTTAACACTGTGCTAATGAACATGAGTTGAATATCCATCTTTTGCCACCACTGTATTAGGTGTCAGTGAGTATATAAAGAATTGTACATTAACCCCATCTTCAATCAGTTAATGATAAAGCAGAGTCAGCTAAATAGTTAAGTAAAAAGTATCATAAGAAATAGTTCTTTCCTTCCAGTCCTGAAACTCTTTGAGGGTCAGGAACATGCATTTTTCCAGCTCCAGCTAGATCATTGACTAGAAGCACTTAATAGGCAGTCAAGGAATATTTGAAAAATGAATAAATAAGTGTTATGTAATATAAGAGATTTTAAGATTGTTTAAAATAGAAAGTAACACCAATTCTGGAGTTTTACAGTACAGTTCCCTAAAAACAGATGCTTGATTTCGATGACATGTGATTTTTACTTCTAACTTGTAGATAATGGGTCAAAGAAACCTTGGGATTTTTCATGATAAAAGCTCATATTAACAGACATTTACACAAAATTGGCCTTTTAACAAAGAGATTTTTTTTATAAAACAGTCCTAAAATATTATCTTTCTCATTTTGCTTTTTACAGAGGAGTGTTGATTATGAATTGCTTTTCATTAAGGAATTACCATTTATCTTATCACAATATTTACTCTCTTTTCATATGTTTTATATTTCCTTATTGCTGAAGAAAGAGCTCAGAAACTTGATTGCATGAAAATAACTGTTGATTTTTACATTCAAAGGACTGTATATTTCCTCTATACTTCTGATGGTTTTCCTAGCTTGATGTTAGAAGAGCGTGTTAATGTCAAGGGTCATGGAGAAGTTCATTAGTTTGATGCTGCAATTCCTAGGTAAGATCTGACTGCAGTTCAGTCACAGACATCTTGTTGCTCCTTTACAAATGCATCACTATAGCTCCTAAAATTTAACTCAATTTGCCATCTTAGAAGAGGCCCTAGGAAAAGCACTCATCACAAAAAATAAAAAAGTGGACCCATTAAAAAGAAAAAGAAAAACAGTCCTCCCCAAAACACCTCTTTGCAAGACAGAGTGAAAAATGTGAGTTCTGGCCAGACTGCTTCTCCGAGGAAAGGGGGAAAATGTCTGAAGATAACACACACACACACACACACACACACACACACATGCACATTTAGATGCAGCTGGAAAAACAAAGTCAGGTTTAGAAGGCCTGACTCCAAAGAAAATAGGTTTTTAAAACTTCTCTGGGGAATCTCTCATCTGTGCTCAGTGGTGAGCTATGTATCTCATGCATCCGCCTCTCTCTCAATTAACAGATGCCAGGCACAGGGCAACAAGGAAGAACTCCTGCTCTGTCTCTGGAGAGTCCAAGATGGTGTGAACTTCAGATCCTTATTGACCCAGGCCGTCACCACCAGTTGCTTTCCTAGTAAAAGAACATATTCATCCAGTAGTGTAGGGCTCTTTCATTAAGCAGGAATGCATTCTCAACTGGCCAGTGCTTCTCTGTTGATGACAGATTTAGAGACACGTTTATGTACAATGGCAATTCTAAGGCACAATTAAACCTTAAAAACGTATTTTTGTGTAAGAAATATGCACATACCTAATACTACTAAGAGTTATTAAAGACATAATCTCTTACTTGGGATAGTTCTAAGTACTTTTCATTAGTTTGTTTAGTTCTTGATACAACTCTGAAATAGAGACTATTATTTTTTCATATTTTGGGGATGAGGGAGCAGAGAGACAAGAGAGTTCACATATGGCCAAGGTCATAAAGCTAGGAAGTGGTAGAGCCAACACTTGAACCCAAGTATTCTGGCTCCAGAATCCCTCCTTTTATTCCCTATATTTAATACAACCAGTCACTAAATTAATGTTAGGCTCTTATACTTCATGGCAACAAGATTTAAAGACCTAATAGTCAATAACATAACTAGCATGTCCCATTTTATTGGTCTGGGGTGTGAATTAAATCACATATCTTTTAAATGCCAAATAACATAATTCAATACTCCTACCAAGACACAGAATATTCCTTTTTTTTCCCCCAGGTCAGTTCCATTCCTTAAGAGGCATATTCATACAATTCTGTCTTGATCAGGATTCCCCTTTGAGCAGAAATCAAGGGTTCTACCTGGAGACTCAGTGCCACTAAAACCCTAATTAAGAGCTGATTTCTTCAGAACAAGACTCCCAGCTTGCCCGGTCATCAATGTGGAAGAACCTGTGTGTCATAACTAAAGAACTTCGGCCAATGACAAGGACTTCACTGTGGAGGTACCTAGAGAGAACCAACTGGAACCACCTGGGGGTAGAATTGGAAAGTCCTCTATCATTGCCATGAGCATCACTGATGAATCAGGCTAGCCTTAGGTACAGTTCTGCTGTACTCACACCTCTGCTGGAGCCTCTGTCTGTCAGGGAATAGAATGATAAGAAGGAGAAGGCTCTGTCCTATGCTTCTGCTCCCTTTACTATGGTACTTTATTTAAAATTTATATTCACTGACAGTAATGACAAAGTGTATCCATAATACCAAATGGCTGGGTTAAGAGAATCAAAAATTCCTCATGATTATCAGGCCTGGATGTATGGCTTGGGTCAACAATTCAAGTGACTCAGTCATTTGCTATTAAGTTCTCTTATGAGAAAGTGTCATGGAAATCAGTGTCTTTTATTGCCCATCAAATTCACTTAAGTCTATGTCAATCTTGAGATAGGCTCTGTTAATCATAAAGCTCAAAAAGGAAAGAAATGGTACTCTGGAACCTTTTTGTCTCAGGAGCTTTCCTGAGTCCCAGGCAGTTAGTCCTGCCTTTCCCAATATCCTTGGATTTCTGCATAATAAGGCATTAGAGGGGAAGTGTTGTCAAAGCACACATACTATCTTTTGACATCAATCTTCTCTACAGCCCTAAATAATTACCTTACGGGACACTGATTATTGTTTTAGAATATAGGGAGGGTTTTGAATTTTGCCTTAAGAAGCAAATAATAAATATCAGCTAGGCAAATGGGGTCAAATGATTTAGGATCCACTGTTAGGTGAAGAAATAAACAGGTGGCTATACTGATAAGCTGGGTTTAGACATATTGAACAGTAAACTTTAGTAATTAATGCTTTGACTTTATTTAGTTTTCCCAATGAGTGTAAAAAGATTTCAAAATGTACATTGTCCTATACAGATTACTCCATGCCACCCTCTGCCCTTCTTACCCTTCTCAAGGAAGAAGGGTGTTGTTTGTTTTAGATCAATACTTAGAATCTTAGACTGAAAAAGAACTTGAGAAATTACCTGATATTTCCCTTGTGAAATCTAAGACCCAGATGAGTTGTTGTGACCTGTGTTCTGTGCCCAGATGGTACAGGAAAAAGTAGGGTGAGCATCCAGGTCTTTGGAATCAGTACACAGGGTTCTCCTATACACAGACCCCTGCTGATTCAGTTGCATCAATTTAATTTGCACTGATGATGTGATTCTAAGTGGAGTACAAGGAAAGCTCCAGTTGTTAGCAATGACAACTTTCTTTCTCTAGCTGGGTTGTGGCTTGGGAAGTGTGATGCTACCAGGAAGTCAGGATGTTCATGGGACATCAAGTCACATTTTATGATGACTCACAAAAGACAACTTGTATGGAAACAGTAACTAAAGTGCCTGATAGCAAATTTGATTTATTCATGTTACATTATTCATACACATTATTTCATATTAAGTTCCTATCCTTATGAAGTCAGGAGACTTACTCTGATTCTCTTAAGTAGAGACAAGAGACTATCCTTCTTATGACCATGGTGTAACATGGTAGTTACAATTTGAACAAAGTGATTTGGTTTCCAATCCCCGTTCTACCTCTTGAACAAGTTACACAACCAACTAGAGCTCCAAGTTCTACAATTGGGATAATGAATATTAAAATGTTACTGGTTTATTATGAAGATTAGAGAGTCTGGCACACAGTTGAAGTAGACTGCTATTATCAAAATCTCCATTTCAAACCTCTGGGGTTTCCAGTCCCACATATAGAGCTTAGAAGTCATTCTCCTGCCTTCACAGGAAGAAAAAAACTGAACACACTGAAAATCAACAACTTCTTAAGTCCATCAGAGAATTGAGGTCACAGGGCAAACTGCTACCCTGAAAATGAGAGACAGACAGGAAGATACAGAAAATCACAGCTTATAAGGAGAAGCCCACATCCCTAGCCAATATTCTTAGGAAAAATTTAAACTATAATTGAAGAATTGCTATGTGCTCAGTGTATATTATTGTGAGAATTAAGAACTCCAATGGGATGCAGTGTTGGGGGAGGGCACACTTGTGAGTTTCACCTCTAAGAATGCTAACAAATTCTCATTGTGGAGAAAGCAATCATTCTTTTAGTAAGAAAGAGAGGAAAAATAACCATCTTGAAATATACCCAGAGCTTTCTATTCTTCTCAACTAGAACTGCCCTCAAGGGAACTTATTTTACCAGAGCTTAACCAAACTGGGATTTTACCAAAGCCTAACAAACGTGGGGGAAAAATATTTAACTCCAGGCCAATTTAACCTTCCATAGTGGAGGAAGGAAAGATCCAACTCCAACCCCCTTTAGCCTTCAGCATGGAGAAAGGCAATTACCCAACTCAGGCTCACTGAAAGACTGAAAACTAATCGTTAAGAATGTAGATTGCTTCCTCTTCCCTAAAAATCTTATACCACATCAATAGGGATCCTGTATAACAACAGAGGATTACAGCTAAAAGAGATGCAAGCCTCAGATCCTATTTAAGAAATCTCTAGGAAAACCCCAAAACAAAAAGAGAGACAAAAACAAGGACCATAGAGGAAATTTTAGCTTCTGACACCACAGCTACAGCAAACAGTAAACACAGAAAACTCAGCCTGATAAACATAACACCTCACACTAAAGGTATATCTAACTGCTCTCCATTTCAGGCTTAAACTTAGTATACCATTTAGTATACCCTTTCTTCTACCCATATATATTTGGTTGAATAGTGTCCCCTCAAAATCCATGTCCATTCAGAGCCTCAAAATGTGGCCTTATTTGGAATAGTCTGTTGATATAATTAGTTAAAATAAAGTCACACTTTAGGGTGGGCCTTAAATCCAATGACTGGAGTCCTCTCAAAAAGAGGAAAGAGAGGCTGAGACATACCCAGAGACAGAGAAACACACAGGGAAGAAGGCCATGTGACTATGAAGGCTGAGATCAGTCTATAAGCCAAGAAACACCAAGGGTTGTTGAGAGTCACCAGAAGTTAGGAAGAAGCAAGGCAGGATTTTTCCCTAGACTCTTCAGAGAGAGCAAGATCCTGCTGAGAACTTGATTTTGAACTTCTAGACTTCAGAACTGTGAGAGAATTAATTTCTGTTTTTTTAAGCCACCCAGACTGTGGAGTTTGTTACCACACCCCCAGGAAATTAATAAAGTAATAAACCATCTAATTAAAAATGTCAGTATAATAATACTAATGCAATTGCTCAAACTCGGAATGAGCTTTCCAGTGGTGGAAATGTGGATTCAGGAGATGCCTGGAAGAACTTGGAAACCTTCATTCATATACATTACTTATTCAATACATTTTTAGTCCTCAATCATATACATTACTTATTCAATACATTTTTAGTCCTCATTCATATACATTACTTATTCAATACATTTTTAATAAGTATTGTAGAGAAGATTTCCTTAAGTTTTATTTATAATGTCCATAATTTGGAGGATAACATAGAATTAGAGAAAATGTAAGATTGGAGAATTTTTCACAGAATATTAATGAGATTATCTATTTTCCAGTGGAGGTCAGCAGAGATGGGGAGATAAAGGAGAAGAAAATGTCATAGGGACGGGACTAGGTTTTGGCTCACTTCTTGAACATGATTTGATTAAAAGCATGCAAAAAATAAAAAGAAAAAAGGAAAAATTAATGCCAATTAGGGTGACCCAGTTTGAAGAATGGTTTGATTATAATATTGTTAAAAATCCTGACTCCCTAAACAATGTAAAGGAATTGAACCCAAAATAGACATTCTTCCAACTGAGTTTTAGGAGGAATTATACCAGTTAAAAATTACCTCTACCCTTTTGATAGCCTTGGAAAAGAAACCTTATTGAATAGATGTGGGAGGTGGAAGGCAGAAACATTAGTTCCTATCAAGTGGTTGGAATACCATATTGCTTACCTGTTTGTAAAAATGATACGTTGACTTTCGGTTAACTTCCACCATAACAGCAAGGCAAGCTACCAGAAATAGGGGCTTATGGCAGCTAAACTGTCGCCTGAGAGATGTCATTAATAATGTATCTTGACCACACACATCCATCCTAAGCAAGGAGGTCTTAGTTGGGAGTATATTGTTTCTTCCCAGTTGTACAAGAATCTGTAGTCAGCTAATACCAATTTCATCTTTACCTTGATCATGACACCCACTTTTTCTTCTGTATCCATTTTTTACAGCATTCAATTTGGTCAAATCAAGAAATTTGGGGTGGTTTTGGAAAAGTTAATCAATTTTCAAACCAGTGCAGAAAACATTCTGTAAGCAGAATTTGACAGGGTACCTGGCACAGGTATAGGCACTAGGGATTCAGAGATGAAAAAAAAAACCCAAAAATGTTCTAATTGAATGAGTTTTCATGAAGAGATGCTTTGCTTTATTTACACAGAAATACTCCTAAGGTGGACTGCATGGTGGGGTCATGGGCAGAATGGCCCCATGTAGATTCATAGTCCCTAAGGAGAAAGACGCTAAGATTGTTTCCACTATCTCCAGGAGCCTCTTTTCTCCACTAGTGTTTATGGGGATCCAAATTTGGTTCACTATGTCACTCTGTGACCTCCAAGTCTGTAATACTGTCTTTAGAGATAGACAGACCTAGGCTATATTAAACATGATACTATAGTCCAGTGGTTAAAACTGGACTCTAAACTTGACTGTCTGAATTTAAATTCTGGTCCAGTCACTATCAAATTTGAAACCCTGGGCATGTTATTGATGTTACCAGTCATTCATTCCCTCACTGGAAAATAAGAAGACTAACAGTGCCTTTCTCAGAGTTATTGGGAAGATTAATGCATCTACATATAAAAGATGCTTAAGACAGTGTTTGGCTCAAAATAATCACTCAATAATGTAAATTACCATGGTGATGATGAAGAAGGAGATGATGATGATAGTTCCTTATAAGCTGAGTCATTAAGATAACTCATTAAACTCTTTCAGACTCAGCTCCTTTAGCTGTAAATTTGAAGATAACACATTTTACTCCAAAAGATTGTCTTTAGGATACCATGAAACACAATATGTGAAAGCTTTATGAAATACAAATGGCTATGTGAAAGAAAAATTGCTATTATATCATGTTTTTCCTCCCCCTTGAGCTGTGAACCCATCTGACAATCTGGAGGCAGGAACCCTCTTTGAAGGTGAGCATCTGCTATTCATTTTCAGTTGAATGCTATGAAGAGGCCCAAGATTGCCAGGTCTCCTGATTTTTCAAGAGAAAATGCAAATACACATTTTTGTACCTCTCTCTCCCACTTCCATCCCCGCAGTTTTAAATGTTGGTAACTAAGTCAAATTAGGTAACAGCAAAACAAATTTTGGTACTGCCAGCAGCCCACAGAATTTTGGTATCCATCTCTGTTTAAAGTTGGTACTGGGTCCATAATCAGATACATAGCTGGTACTTCTCTTACGTATCATATGTGAAAATGGTACAAATAGAAGGCAGGTATAAGATTCTAGTTCCTGAGTCAAGTGATCACATGGGATGCAACTCTGTATACCTGAGGGCCAATACATATAATCCCTGGTACACAGTAGTCACTAATAAATATTGATTGAAAGTATCATAAAATTCAATCTGTACACAATAATATCAGAAATATCCAAATTAAAGAATAGCAACTGAGAACATATCAGGGACTAGGAACAACTAAAATATTCTAAAAAATTTCCTGACTTCTCTTTGTTTTTTCCTTCATTCATTCACTGAAAATAACATTTACTAGCCATTTACCAGGTGCCAGTTGATGTGCTAAAAACTATTTTACTAAGTTGTATTCAGCAAGTACAAGAGAAAGCAAAGCAGCTGGTGGGGTTAAAAAGGAGAGAGCTGGAAAAAATCAGATGGTGTAGGGCCTTGCAGAAGTTCAAAGAACTTTCTTGTTTTCTCTAGACAATGTGGGAAGCCACTGGAAAGTTTTGAGCAAAGGAGTGACCTGATTAGACATGTTTTAAGAGAGGCAGACTGGTTTTTTTGTTGAAAATAGACCAAGGGTGAAAGCAGAGCTCACAGGTAAGATGGTTTGCAGTAATACATGCAAAAGATGATGGAGACTTGGGCCAAAGTGGTCACAGTGGAGGTGGTGAGACATCGATGTGGTTTTGAATTTTTCCTTAAAGTGTAGCTAGTAGCATTTGTTCCTAAATTAAAAGTGGAGAGTGAGAGAAAGGAAGGATTCATGGAAGCCAAGATTTCTTAATCTGAGTAGCTGAAGAGCTAGAGTTCCCATTTACTGAGATGGAAAGGACTTCAGGAAAAGCAAGTTTAAGGGGTGAAATCAGTTTCAACATGTAAATTCGATATTCCTATTTGTTATCCCAGTGGTGATGTCGAGTAGGCAATTGGATATATGAGTCTGAAGTTCAAGTAAAAGGTCTAAGCTATAGATATTAATTTGAGAGTTATCATCATATAGATGCCATTTAAAGCCATAAAGCTGGATGACATCACCAGGCAGTGAGTATAGATGCAAAGAGAAGAGATTCAAGCATGAGTCCTGTCTCTCCTCCACCACCATGCTGTTTCATGTTAATTCTTATGCTACAGTACAATGGCAATAAATAAGCAATTTATACTTTGCAGTCTTTTGTCATTCTGAAGATAATATTTTAATGTTTTAAGATGTAAGCAATTTGGTGATACAGCGTTCCTTCGTCTAAAGCAAATGTTACAAGACTAAGGCATATGGAGAAAAGATAAAGTAAGTTTGCTTATTTTAGAATAAATTTATTTTCTTGTCTCCCTGGACACACAAATAGAGAACTGGGAGTAATATTTTTTCTAACCATTCTTAATCTCTGAAGCTATAAGCCATTAGCATTGTACTTGAATATAAAGTGAATGCTTTCTGAGTTATAGTGGTCTTTTAAGAACTAAGGAGAAAATCATGGCAGTTTTCCATGTATCTTTAATCTTCCTGTCACAAAAGTATGTTAGACCTGGATCTTGAATATGATAACTCTCACACAGAAAAATTAAATCTCACTACCAATAAGTTAAAAGCTAGGTCCCTGTTTTGTGTTAATTTTAATCAAATTATTAGCACAATAGCAACGTTGCCTGAATGAACTTTATTCCATCTAGTTTCATCTCTCTGGATGACTATAGAAAAAATAATTAAATTTCTTATGGAAATTAGCGATTTTCCATAGCATACAAAGGGATGGAGTATTGCCTTCTAGTCCTTAAGTCAGCACATTTGACATTCTGTTTGGTCTTTTTCTAATTTTTATTTGTAATGAGAATGAACGATTTTAATGAATACTCACAAAGCAGTAAAAATACGAAATGTGAAATCAAAGATACAAAGCTAACCAAACTACAAAAACCGTGCTTAGCATGTTAAAAATGAAAGGCATTCCTTAATTCAAAACTTTAACATGGAAGATTTTATGTGATTTGATCAAAACTAACTGAGCAGTATCTCATTACTATATAATACCCAGAACATCGAGTAAGGAGGAGAAAAATCTATGGCTCTATCCACTCCCCTTCAATTACTTTCGTGGAATAAATGTGATTCTCAATCCACTTGACAAAACCACCTAGACGGAAAATGGTGTTGATCAGAAATGTTCCCTAAATCATGGACGGAGTTAAAATATCCTACAGGAAGGTAATGAGAGAGAGGTGGAGAGCTAACAAGGTGAGGTCTTTATAGGTACTGCAATGGGGATCGTTTGAAATATGGTGACTAAGTCTCTTTTAAAGTTAGAAATACTTTAACTTCTAGCCCTAGAAACTCACGGGAACCAGAGTGTTTACACTGGGTGTACACACCATCCCTCATTTCCTTCTCAAACCCACCACTGCCACGGTGTGGGGGGGAGGTGCTTCTGTCAACAAAGCCATCTTTTCATTTCTTGAGCTTTCAGTAGGGAGAGAGCAGGGTTGGGTGTAAGATGTGGCTTGTCAGTCCCACTTCACCTCCCCCAAAACAGAATAAAAATAGTTACTTTGCTTATATTTCATTAGCGTCATACTCCCTTTTACTCACACTTAATCAAGGTCCTTTTTGGACTCAGGAGCGAAGAAGAGTTTAAAAGTTGCCCTTCTCCTGTGTGTGATGTGCTCTGAACCCTGAGTTAACAGGGCCTGTTGATTTATGTGAACTGTATTAAGTCAACACTGGTGTGTTGGGGGCCTCCTGGCTCTCCTACTGACCAATACTGTGATTTGCAGGTTTATTACCATTTCTGTGTACATCAGGAGCTTATTTCTTTTAGCACTTTAATTTCAAAGACAGGCATTTTTTAAATCCATTTTTCACTGTGAATGTGATTCAGATCCTCTTCTGTGACTTTTCTCATAAGAGAATGTTTAGTTATTTTTCAACAATGTGGTTCCAGAGTAAAACACAATAATAATCCTTTTCCTAGGGAAGCTCATCTGTGTATTGCCAGAAGGTCCCTTGAGGTGGTCAGGCTGATTGCTTCATTTTCTTACCATAGTAATAAGAGCATATGTTTTGAGCTTGTACAAATCTGTATTCAAATCCCACCTATGTCACCTTCTTACATTGTCTGTTATTTCAATTCCTGAAGCCTCAGTGTCTTCATCGTAAAAAAGGAAAAAGTAAATCTATTGGGGAGAGTTGGGATGAGGGTTAGATTTGATGATGTGTAAAGCAAGCTTGTACAAGTGTTGGCACATAAGTGCTCTCTTCCAGAATCCTGGTTTCATTCCTTCCAAAGGTGTTTCATTGATCATACCATACACATCATGCCTATGAACAAATCCTTAATGGAAAATGAGCTAGGCCAATAATAGAGCTAGTTATGCTAGGGTCTATACTAAAGATTTTATATAGCTCCTCTCTTTTATTACTAGAAAATCCCACCATAAAAATATGAGCAGCCTCACTTTCAGAACAGAAAATGGAGGCAGAGAATGTTTAAATAACTTGCCAAATTCATAAAGCTGACCAGTAGGTATGTCTTTGAAGATCTTATAGTCAAACACAGAGCAACTCTGCTCACTTGTCAGCTACACCCATGTGTAGCCCTAGGGGCCGTGCATTTGTGAAGGGTTTAATTCTAGTCTTCACTGTCCTGAAACATGACCCCAACTGCATTGTGCTTAACTTCTATTCACTTTGGCAGTATCTATAATGAAGGTGCAATTAGATCATGAATTTATAAAAATTGAGACTATCCAGTGATTCCCAACTCCAGTTTCAAGACAGACTTGTGTTAGGTTAAGTCGTGAGGTATGGCTAAATTGATAATTCCCAGCAATACTAAGAATTCTATTTGTTGACATTCATTTTCTCTAAAATCATAATAATGAATTTTAGCAGAATCTCATTCAGTGTGTTCCCATATGCATTCTTGGGTGGGTTAAGGAGGCGGGGAGATGACAGCCTGTGTCCTTCTTCTGGACCCTCAGTCCTCAAAGGCAAAGTTGATAACCCTGGCCCCCCATGGAAAACATCAGCCCTCTTCTTGTTACTGAAGAAAATAAGTTTGAAAACTACAGTCTGTGGTATAAACTGAAGGGAAGGGTTTTCTCTGTTCTCCTGTTGATCCCCTGCCTTGGATGTCTATTGAGTCACAAATGCTTCTTGGAAGAAACCTAAGATTACCTTGAAAATAAGGTGTGATAGAATTCCCCCTAAGCCTCTATGATAGTTAATTTTATGTGTCAACTTGACTAGAATTTATACCACTGGCTTTCCTGGGTCTCCAGCTTACAGATTGCATGTCATGGGACTTCTCCACCTCCATAATTGCATGAGACAATTTCTTATAATAAATCTCATTTTATATATATATATATATATATATATATATATATATATATATATATATATATATATATATAACTTATTAGTTCTTTTTCTCTGGGGAACTGTGACTAATACACCCTCAATACATTATAATAAGACTGAGTGAGAAGGGAACTGAAAGAAAAAGAAAGAAAAAATATATATACTGATACTCTTCTATTTCAATTATTTTATCAATTTCCACCCCACCTCCACCTCAAACAGATCTCTGGTTTTCTGTATAAGAATAAATGGAACATCTATCCAATGATGACCAACTGGGGTGAAATTCCCACTCTGAATGTCCCTGGAAGGCTTTAAGGAGTGGGTAGTATGCTCTAAACTGTGTTTCTTTTCTTCTCCAAACACATACTCTGAGCTGTTCCTAGGGAAAAACCTTCTGGTATATCACCAAATAAATTGCTTTCCCTTTGCAAGGCACTGGCTAGTTTGCTGCCTACCCCTGGTAATGAGTGTTTGTCAGGCTTGCCACAAGGAGGCAAACACAGAGTGACAGGGCAAGCAGAACTGGCACGGGGCAGATTCCATAAATTTCTGGTTGGCTTTATGTTTTTTAAAAAAATCATCACCTAACTTTCAATAATATTTTTAAAATGAGTTTTAATGATGTTAGTAAATATATTTATATTCATTCAGAACTAAAATAAGGTGAAACTTGCAAGACACAAAATGAATAAAAATCATGTTTGCTTTTTTATTTTTTTTAGCAGCTGAAGTTTCTAAACATCCTCTTCTACAGAGGTCAAGTGACCAAAATTTAGAATCTCGGAGAGGAAGAGACACATAATCACACTGATGACTTTAATGAGGAAAATCATCAGCTAGGCAATGACATAGGGAACACTTAACAAGATCAGACTTTCCTTGACATTCTGCAACCTTCTCTAAATAAAATTATTATGTCATGTTCAATTCATCTCTCATTCCTCACACTTTTAAGTACTTGAGACAGGATCACATTGTTTTCCTCCTGCCAAATCAGCTTTTGGATTGACCTGTTCCAGTTTGCATGCAGATTCATCTGATTGTAAGTGAAATGGTGGCCTCAGATCCCTGGTGCTACCCTGATACTTAATCCACCCCTACATTTTACTCATGCTTTTTGATCTTTCTAGACATCTTGTTCTTCAGATGTGAAGGCACCAGCATCTTGAAATTCTTCCAGATAATATCATGTGAGCTGATCAGTGGTTTTGTCTCAGTAGGTTCAGAGAAAAATTATTTTAAAATGTACTGAGGGTAGACCCCAGTTCTGGCCACAGACTAGAGTGGGAATTAAAACTTGAGTCTTGTGGTTGGAAAGGTGTATCTCTAAAGCAGCTTGCCTCTGGATTTCCTAGATGGCCTATTTGCAAAGAGGATACCAGACTCACTGTGTACCACTGCTTGGTCCAGTTGGCATACTAAGTGCCCCTTGAGTCTGCTGGGTAATATTTTCTGTAGTTAAAAAGCTTATCATATACACATATTGAAACAAAACAGCTAGGCACAGTGTATCATTGGAAGCAACTACTATCTTCAGGTCAACTAAACACCCTATTTTTGTGTGTGTGTCAGAAATTCCAACTTTACATGAGCCAAAATTTTTTTTCTTTTTTTCTTTTTTTTTTCTGTGAAGGGGGTGTCCATAGGAAATCTTCACTTTGTGTGCATAAAGTAGCATCTGTTAGAGTCCTAAGAGACACCTCAAAAGATTAATCAGGAAGAAAATAGACTGTAATTTTGAGTTATTAATTACTCCATATTATATTTAATTTTTAATTCTATCTTCATTCTTCTCCTTCTCCCCCCTCCCCCACTTTTCTCACCTTTCTCCTCCTCTTATTACATTCAATTTTAATATTTCCTGTGTGGGAACACCACTGAGAGACGGCCATCAGGGAAAAGAGGAATAGATTATACTTCAATCACATCTGAAAATATGGGGTCTTTCTTCTTCCTTTCCTCCACGTCTTCCTATTCCTCCTCTTCCTTTGTTTTGTTTAAGAGTCAGGAGAGGTGAAGCTCAGGAGTGGGGGAGGTGACATGTAAAGTGGTATCTATGGATTTCAATGTTTTTATTATCCACCAACTCTACAGTACAAAAGAGGAGCAAAGAAAGAAGGAAAGAAAGAAAGAAACAAACAAAAAAAGAGCTTAAGAATCAGACTAGATTAAGAATGCAAATCAACTGGTTTAAGAACTCAAATTGGTATTTGAATCTCAACTCTTGCTGGCTGAGTTAAATCATGTCATCTCTCTGAACCTCAGTTACCTCATTTACAAAATTCAAAAATGCACACCTTCCTTGAGTGTTTTTTATGGAGATTTAGTAAGAGAATGTGTGCGAAACTTCCGACATAGTAAAAATAAAGTATACCCATTATAATTATTTCAGATATTGAAAGTTACTGATATCTTATAGCTAATTATTATCATCTATTAATATAAGAACGATTTTCCATATATATTTAATATATCATTCATATATATATATATATATTAGTTTTTATCATGGTATTAAAGAACATAAACGTAACTAGTACCAGATTTCGAATTCCTAACTTTAATATAAACTCTCTAAGTTAAATCTATATCTCGGGCTTATGGGGGAAAACTAGACTACAGCACATTTAAATTCTAGCAGTGTCCTGTCTATAATATTGTCTTCTTGATAATAGGGACATGTGCAATTGGGTATATTTTGATCAGTAAAAAGTCTAATCGTTATCTATAGCATCTTCTTGGCTTTATTACAGTGCTCTAATGTGCAGCATAAATTGCACCTGCTTCTATAAAAAGTAAATCAATATTCAAGAATTAGAATGCAGACATATGTTCAAATTATTCATTCATGAGCTATTCTAAAAATAAGCTCTATTCTGGGCACAAGTGCAATAAATGAATCAATCAATTTCCAATAAAAATAAATAGCCAGAATCTTGCTTTAAGGAAGTGAAAGTTTTGTCAGAAAAGTGGACATTGTACCAACTTTAGGCTAAGTGGCAAAATTCAATGTTAAATTAGTTGCTCATTTGAACTCCTGCCTTAAGGAAAGATGTAATTCTGCACCCTAGAAACAAAGAAGCAATGAAAATAATTGATGGTAAGCATCCACTAGTCACTGACTAACTGTTTTACATTATTCAAAAATGGGTGAACTTCCAAAATCTTACACACACACACACACACACAAATATCGAATTTTTTTCTTATACTTCAAGTGAGCATGGACTCATATAGAAACAGAATAATTTAACTTGAAGCCAAACAAACCAGGGTTGAATCTTGGTCAGTCACTGACTTGTGAACCACAACCAAGTTTCCACATCTGTAAAACAGTAATAATAATAATATCAACTTTATTATTAGGTGGTTGAGAGAATTCAGTCAGTTACATTTTGGTCTGATATATTCCTCTTTGCTGTAAATTCTATGATAATAAGGATTAAGTATATCTTCACTTCTATGTTGTTAGTTTCTAGTGGACTCAATAAATATCCACTGCATGAATAAATGAGCAGATGAATGAATTAACACATTATATGTGTTATTTAATTCCAAGCATGGTAAAGAGGTGGAATAAATAATTATGCATTTTTTCTGTTTTTCGTAACTTTCCTTCCTATCTAAACTTTTCCATTATTTTCTAGCAAAATGCTTTTCTTTCTTTACTCCCTACTTCTTTTCCTAACTCTGTCTTCTTTCTTTTTTCTCCTTTCCTACTTCTTTTTTTTCCTTGTTGCCAACGTGTGTCCTTTCCTCCCTTCCATTTTCTCTCCCTCCTACCATTCTGCCTCACTTCCTTATATCCTGTGCAAAAATTCCCACCCTCCAATTATCCCTACTACATTCTACTGTAAATTAATTAGTCTATAAAAAAGCAGTAAAATAATGAAGCATCATGTACACTATCCCAGTAGGGAAACGTTAGATGTGAAAGTTATTTTTGCCATTTATATATTAGCCCAACTTATATTTTTACTTCTAGATTCTAGCTATAATGCCCATCTATCTTGTGACAAGTTTATTCCGTTGCAAGCATGTCAGCCGAGTATATTTTTTACCAATAAAAATTATCTTCATTTTTTAAGATAGAAAAGAAATACTCTTAAAAAATATGATCACTAACTTAATTTCTACCTTTTTTAGGGTCTTTCTTGAGTATATAATGTATAGCATTTACCAATCATCCACTGCAGGTCCACGCTTTATATTTATAAGCTCATTTATTCCATGCAGCAATCCTACAAGCTAGATGTAATTCTACCTGTGTTGAACAAATGCTAAAAACGAGGTTCAGGAAACTTAAAATTTCCTTGTACAATGTCTCAGAACAAGTAAGTGGTGGAATCAGTATGTAAATTCAGCATTTTCTACAAAGCTCAAGATCTTTCCACCACACCAGGCTCTCTCTAGATAGACTCTCTTGACAAAAAGCAGTCTGATTTCCTTGACTGAACTTCTCATCTACTCTTGCTTTGGCATAATTATGGTCTGAGTTTCTCAAACACCTGGACGGAAATGTGTTGCCAAGTAATGTAAAAAAATCACATCCCCCATAATTTTCATAATACAGCAATGTTGATGCAGCCGGCAGCTGCTGTTTTATGTGGGGCATGCAGAATAGAGCCAAGGGTGGGGAAGTTGGGCCAAGCATGGGAAGCTCTCTGAGATTTTAAGGACATTTATGAATTGGTGTCAGAGTCTCTAATCCCCAGCTCCTCTCTTGACATATTGTGCCATATTAGGTTACCACACAGATTTCTAAGGGGTATGCCTTTGCGAAAACCTTTGAAAAAAGCCCCCTGCTTTAAGGACTTGTGGTCCATCTTTCTGCCTAAACCCTGCCTTCTGAGTTTATTTCTGTTGATTCTAGTTTTCTCATATCTTATATCAAGTCCTTTCTCTCCAATGCCCCTGATGAGGTGCAGACCACTTGTACCTCATCATTTTTCATTAAAACAGCCTGTGACTCATTTTCCCACTTCTAGTCTAGTTGCTTTCTATATTTGTTTCCTATTGCTGTTATATCAAATCACCTCAGGTTAGTAGCTTAAAACAACACAAATTTATTACCTTCTTGGTCTGGATATAAGAGGTCAGAAATGAGTCTCACTGGGTGAAAATCAGGATATTGATATAGCTATGTTGTTTTTGAGAATCCATTTCCTTGCTTTCTTTAGCTTCTAGAGGCCACTCATACATTCTTTGCCTTCAAAGCAGCAGCATAGGGATGAGTCTTCCTCATCTTGCATCTCTTTGGTCCTCTGCCTTCTGCCTTCTTCTGCTTAGAAGTAATCTTGTGATTATATTGGACCTACCTGGATAATCTCATCTCAAAATCCTTAACCACCCCTGCAAAGTACCCTTTACCATGTAAGGTAACATTTTCACAGGTTCTGGACATTAGGATGTAGACATCTTTGGGAGTGGAGGGTCATTATTCTGCCTATTACTCCTTCCAACTCATTTAACAAATCATCACTGCAGCGATGTCTCAAAACTTTAGATCAAGTCATCTCACCCCCTTCTACTCATGGTTGTTCCTTACTTTGTTTCCAATGATCTGACCTTCACTTACCTAAAGCCCCGTGTTGCTATACCCCTCCTCAAATGCGGATGAGCCAGAGCAGATGACATACTGCTTCTCTGCCTCAGTTTCCTCATCTCTAAAATAGGGATGTTAATAGTTTTTGACAAGGTCGCTAAAAGGATTATATAAGATAACTTCATTCATTGTCCCTACAAAAATTTCTAGTCCATATTGATGTGGGTAATTCTCTGATTTAGATCTCTAAACTTCCCTGTCTCATAAGGTAAGCCACTAGATACACGTTAACTATTTAAATTTCAATTAATTGAAATAAAACAGAATTAAAAAATCAGCCCTTCCATAACCCTAACCACATTTCACTGCTGACTAGTGGCTACCACACTGAGCAGTGCAGATAGAGAAATTTCCAACAATTATGAAAGTTCAATTAGACTGTCTTTTTAAAACATTAACATATAGCATTAGATTGCACTACATAAAATTGCTCTTTCTGTAAGTCAAAAAAAAAAAATCAAACATCAGCAATACCATATAGTTTAATCACACACTTCTTAGATATCAATAGTCATTTCAAATTCAACATTTTCAAGCATCCCTCATAAACCTCTTACCCTAAAATACAGCCAACTAAGAATTAAAATAAACCCTAATTTAGCTTATGCCCTTCCTCTATTTCATACACAGAAATACTGAGAGCAATTTGTAAATCAGATTTATAAATCTATCCTTTAAAAATCCACATATTATTTTTTCTCTCTAACAATAAATGTGTCCTGAAGTTGAAACATGTTTATTTTTACAAACTGGCTTGCATTTTGGATGTTTACACCTGGAGTTCTCTTTTTTTTTTTTTTTTTTTTATTTAATACATGTATTTAGTATTCTTCTTTTTTTTCTTTTTTTTTTTAGTTTCTGCTTTATAACAAAGTGAATCAGTCATACATATACATCTGTCCCCAAATCCCTTCCCTCTTGCGTCTCCCTCCCTCCCACCCTCCCTATCCCACCCCTCCAGGCGGTCACAAAGCACTGAGCTGATCTCCCTGTGCTATGCTGCTGCTTCCCACTATCTATCTACCTTACGTTTGGTAGTGTATATATGTCCATGCCTCTCTTTCGCTTTGTCACAGCTTACCCTTCCCCCTCCCCATATCCTCAAGTCCATTCTCAAGTAGGTCTGTGTCTTTATTCCTGTTTTACCCCTAGGTTCTTCATGACATTTTTTTTTTCTTGAATTCCATATATATGTGTTACCATACAGTATTTGTCTTTCTCTTTCTGACTTACTTCACTCTGTATGACAGACTCTAGGTCTGTCCACCTCATTACAAATAGCTCAGTTTCATTTCTTTTTATGGCTGAGTAATATTCCATTGTATATATGTGACACATCTTCTTTATCCATTCATCCGATGATGGACACTTGGGTTGTTTCCATCTCCGGGCTATTGTGAATAGAACTGCAATGAACATTTTGGTACATGACTCTTTTTGAATTATGGTTTTCTCAGGGTATATGCCTAGTAGTGGGAATGCTGGGTCATATGGTAGTTCTATTTTTAGTTTTTTAAGTAACCTCCATACTGTTCTCCATAGTGGCTGTACCAATTCACATTCCCACCAGCAGTGCAAGAGTGTTCCCTTTTCTCCACACCCTCTCCAGCATTTATTGTTTCTAGATTTCTTGATGATGGCCATTCTGACTGGTGTGAGATGATATCTCTTTGTAGTTTTCATTTGCATCTCTCTAATGATTAATGATGTTGAGCATTCTTTCATGTGTTTGTTGGCAGTCTGTATATCTTCTTTGGAGAAATGCCTATTTAAGTCTTCTGCCCATTTTTGGATTGGGTTGTTTGTTTTTTTGCTATTGAGCTGCATGAGCTGCTTATAAATTTTGGAGATTAATCCTCAGTATTTAGTATTCTTAAAGAGTTCTTGGCAAGCATAAACTTGGCTGTTCTGGTTTAAAAGTCATGGATGTGGTGGTCACTTTCAGGAAAAAAAGACAATATTTAGCAATTTAATGGAACACTTCAAGACTACGTTTTGCATTTTGGGATATCTATAAAACTTCATTAAGCCTTATATTAAATTATCCCCAAATAAGTTAAACATACTGTCAGAATTGGGATCCTAGTTCCTACTTAAATAGTTACTTATTGAGTATTCTGTCAAGTAGTTAACACAGCTGCAGACCAAGGGAAAAACACTAGAATGAAAATTTCACAAGTTCAAGGATATTTGTTTGATGATTGCTGAATCCCCCACCTGTAGTACAATATCTGACATATAGTATGTGCTCAATAAATATTTATGAAAGACTGAAATATTTAATATATCATATTAAGTAAGGAAATGATGATCACATACAGTTACAATGTTATATAAATGCTTTGGAACTGTTAATATAAAGTACAAAAACATATATATTCATATATGTACATCTTGGAATGACAGACCTGGGGTCTTGGCTTTGTATGATGTAACAACTCCATTTCAGAGATGAGGCAACAGATTCCAAAAATTGGTATGGATTTCTCATTTAGTGGCAGCAAGTGAGTGCAAAGCTAGTGTAAATGATTTGTCAAAATTATAGTAAAAGTTGCCATTTGTATAGCATTGACCAAGTCCCACGCACTGTTCTAGTTGTTCCAAAAATGTTAACAAATTTAATCCTCACAACAACCCTTTGAGGGGTGTGCCTTTAATATACTCATTTAACAGGTGAGGAAACTGAATCATAGAGAGGTGTGATTCTCCCTCAAGATTGCCCGGATGTTACAAAGCCAGAATTCAAACCCTGGAAGTGTGATTCCAGAAACTTCATTCTTAGCCATTAGCCGTACTGACTAAATAAGAAATTGACTGCAGCACATGGCATTTTTAGGGAGAGTCATAACTTGTCTCAGAAATACCTGGCTTTCACTCAGGAAACCTAGCCAAGGAGCCTATCAGCACAGGCAAAATGCAGGCTGAGCATCGGAGTTGGATGTTGGGAGAGAAATTGTTCCTTACAATCAAGTAGGCAGAGTATTATAGCAGCCCCTCCTGACTCTAGAGGGCTGGACTTGTAGTAGCTGCTTTCATTGAGGATCACAGGACAGAACAGCAGTATTCATCCTGGGTTCTGACTTTGAGTCATTTTCCCTACCTTAAATCAGTAATTTAATTCTCACAGGCATGCCTGTGCACTTGTGGCAGGGAAAAGGAACCATCTTTTTCAGGTATGGTTTCATTTTACTGCAAAGAAGGGTAGATCAGAGCAGACGACAGCCTCTCTGAACAGAGATCTCCTTGAAGGATGAAACTGAGTCCCTTTAAAACACAAAATTCTCAACTTCAAAGGTCTAGAGTTAGCAGAGGATCAGACACTTTCAAGGCAAAGCCCCGGAAGACTGTATTTAAAAAATTCACAGTCTGTCTTCTGGGCACGGCAAACATCTTCACTAAAGTTTATTTTCTCATAGAAAATAGAGGGTGACTATTTCCACAAGGAAAGAAATGGTCAACTACTGCAAAGAATGACCATTTATTTAAAAAAAAAGGATAAGTTTTGCTTCTGTTTTCTTAAAATTTTCACCCTCACTTCCTTCTATAGAGCAGTTGTTCTTTTTCACAGATCAGGAATAAGCATCATGTAAGGTTTTCTATATAAAATTGAAGTTCCATATTTAAGAGTAATCTTACCAAGCTTTCAACAATGACTCTTGAACAAAACAAATCCAATTACAACTCCAATTAAAAACATTTCTTAACTACAGAGACATCCCTAACTCTTCAGTTTCTTTGATATTTATAATTTGAATATGATTGTATTTTTTCTTCCTCATATTTTGTACCTAAGACTTATCTCCCCATTTGGTTATGAACAATAGGTGGGTAATACCTTCTATATTTTGTGCCAGACACCAAAATTCTCCAAAGCTACTTAATAATTAAGTAGTTTCTGAAGATATGATAGTTGTTTATACAGATTCAAAACATTAAGGGTCATTTTGTCTTCTTCTCTGAGCTTCAGGCTGTACCCTAGGAAACAGAGACTGCCACAAGTGTGTGCACTAGATAAATAAATTATTACACTGTATTCAGTTAGGCCAGAGATAATCATGAAGCAAAGAGGTAAGCCTGTCATCTATAAGAATGATAAAACATCTCCTTTTTTAAATTTTACAAAATTCAAAGCTTTTACGAGACACATTACTACAACATGTTTTAGTATTGAATGGTGTAAACAAACATCTGCTTTGCATAGTTTATAGTGTCAGGTACTTGTTACCAAGGTACCACTGCCTAATAGCTAATCACAAAATCTCTGTGATCTTGAACAACGTACCTTTGCTGTCCACATGTCTGAGTGGCCATATAGGCAGGTCTGCTGATCGTGGCTGGGCTCACTTGAATGAAATGGGTGAGCTGGCGGTTAACTCCTCAAGGCTGGTCTTGGCTGGGCTAACATGGATAACTCAGTCCCGGTGCATGTTTCCTTATTTTTGGTCTTGGCTGGGATGACATAGATAACTCAGTCCTGGCGCATGTTTCCTTATCCTCCAGAAGTCTATCCCAAGCATGTGTTCATGATGAAGGCACAAGAGAGAGCAGGCAAGCCCAGTCACACAAGAGTTATTCAAGTCTCTCTTTGTGTCACATTGACTAATATCCCTTTGGCCAAAGGGGGTCACACAGCTGAACACAGAGCCAAAGGGACAGGCACGTTGCTTTACCCAAAGCGAGAACTGCTGCAAAGTCACACAGCCTGGTTGGTCATGTGTCTAAGTAGGGGTGATGAATGGGAGTCAACCTTAAAATCGACTACATCCATCATTTGCAAGGATAAAAGTAAGAGTATAATTCTAACCACTAATGAAACTACAGAATCTCTGGAAGAGATCAACGATTATATTTGAGTACTACATGTATAGATAAAATGAGCAAATAGTCAATAAAATGTATGTATCACTAGTGATTTATGGTTTGAATCCTATCTAAGCATTAAGCCATGAGTAGGAATTGGAGAAGGTGTTTGAGGCAAAGTAGACAGAGTATATAAGGAAAAAGAAAGAACACTTCTATGAAGGGGAATATCACAGAAAATTGGTCTCTATCAAAAGTGTTCTTGGGCTTCCCTGGTGGCTCAGTGGTTGAGAGTCCACCTGCCAATGCAGGGGACATGGGTTCGTGCCCCAGTCCGGGAGGATCCCACATGCCGCGGAGCGGCTGTGTCCGTGAGCCATGACCGCTGAGCCTGTGCATCCAGCGCCTGTGCTCCGCAACAGGAGAGGCCACAATAGTGAGAGGCCTGCGTACCACTAAATAAATAAATAAATAAATAAATAAATAAATAAATAAATAAAAGTGTTCTTATTTAAATTGGTATAACACTGGCAGGATTTCATTGACAGCAAACAAACAAAAAAATACCTTCTGGCCTCTCTGTGTTTTTTGATTACTCTAGGCAGTCTCCTACTCAGGTCTTGGGTACTTTCACTTCCCTCAGTTTTTAACTCACTTCCTTCCCTCACGTTCACACATTCTCTCATTTAATTGAGACCTCTGCTTGTCTACAATGTCCCCAGAGAGGTTTCTTCTGAGGGTCCTCCCCAAAGGAACCCCTTCCTGCCCTGTCATGTTCAGTCTCTCAACTTTCCTCAGCACATTTTCCAACTGATGAGACATTGCACTGTTTATTGTACTGTCCCAACTCACCTCATGTAATGTAAGCTCCCTGAGAGGAGGGATGATATATCCAATTACTCCTTGCTATAGCTCAGTGTCTTGAATAATCCTGGCATGTTGTAAGTACTCCTCCCATTTTTATTTTTTTAATGAGTTGACTGGCTGGCTGAATAAATGAATGATGTTAAGTACCTGAAAATGACCTCTCCACTCCCACTCTCTCTCATGTAGTCATGCCGGTGTTGGAGATAAGACTTCACTTCCCTTTTTCTATGAAAAATACACACCTTTTATCTCTACTTTTCCTTAGTTACTCTTGACTCTGCAGGTTTGTTTTGTAATTGCTTTCCTCCTTCTACTCACATGTATCTTGATATTTCTCTCCTGCTGCTGGAAATTAGGACTGAAGAGCCATTACTTAACTCTATGTGGCTCTTTGGCACATAATCAGGTTAGTAAAGCGGCTCTAACAAAACGTGGCTGTATTGAAATATGGGTAATAGACACTTGGTTAAAATAACTGCTTGCCAAATAAGTTGATATAGTGACCTATAAATAAGAATAGTGACTATCTTATATAGCATGTTTTATTTTATAGACATCCAAAATTACAAAATGCAAGGTAATGCTCTATTTTACTCTTAAATGTACAAAGTGTATTTTTTTATAAAGTTCTATCTTTTGGTGGAAAAAAAGTTAATTTCAAGATAAATTACACTTGGAGAACTAGGTCTACTTAACCATCTTGCATATTTACAATATTAACATAGTAAGAAAGATCTGAGAATTCTTTTAGCAAAGGAACCACTTTGTTGAACCCAGAAGTTTCCAAATTAATTTGACCGTAAATGTTTTGATTGATTCCTTTGCTTGCTTGTTTGCTTACTTGTTGCTTTCTTGTTTGCTTGCATTTTACACAGCATTTAAAATATTCAGTGGACTATATCTTGGGAAAGACTGTTCTAATCATGTATGTCATTACTTGCTTGTAACTCTAATGCTTTGCTTAAATTTAAGATCATTTCCTCAAAAGTGTCAAGCCCTCATTATGCATTTTTCTTTAGGAAACTCAAAGGGTATTAGTCAATGGAATGAGCAAGATAAGTTCCACAATAGTTTAATTCTAGAGCCAGTAATGAAATCTTCCTTAGAGACAATGTTCAAGGTTGAGGCAGCTGATGGAGCCCAGAAAATACATGCAGGTGAGGCTCAGAGAGGTTAAACAAGAAGATGGATAGTGTCTGTCCTTGTAGGACAATTCTCCCCATCTCAGCTCCTAGAGGAGGATCTATACAGACCTTACCAGGAGGTTCTCTTGCCCTCTGGCTTCCAACTCATTTCCCCAATAGGAAATGAATTTAGACTGGGGAGGAGTGTTGTCCTAGTACAGTAGGATTGGCAGTGCTTTTACAAGCAGTCTTTCCAGATCTCTCTCTCCATCTCTCTCTCCTCTCTCTTTCTTTCTCTCATTCTCGTTCTCACTCTTGCTCTCTCTCAGATCCAATGATCATACCTTCCTTTTGCCCCTTTAGCCTCGACCTGAAGTAGTCCCAGGCTTTCTAACTCCTAGTGTTTACTATCTCTCCTTGGCTGCCCTAACGCTGACTATAACTTTAAAAGTTTCTTTCTCAAATTCTCCTCAATTCTTAGAGTGTGTAGACCATCTCTTTCCCGCTGGGACTCTGATTAAAGGAGTGATACCAGAATTTGAGCCTAAGTCTGTCTGATCAAAGGTCTGTTCTCTTTATCACTACTCTAGATTATATCCAGGCTAAGGGTATTGATGTTTTGGTAAATTCTGAATTTCTATTTCTTATGTGAATAATGACAACATCCACAAAGTTGTTAGTTATAACCATTAACCATTCTTGAGTGCTTACTGTATATCAAACTTTGTTCTAAGTCTTTATAAATATTAACTCCTTTAAATCTCACTATAAAGCTATGAGGTAGATGTAATTATACTCTCTTTTCCACATCGGAGAAATTAGGCAGAATTAAGTTGAGTTACTGCCCAATAGCATTCTGCCAGTGAAGGGGATGTAAACCCATGCAGGCTGGGCCAAGAGGCTGAATTTCTAATTGCTACTACATAAAGCTCTCAGCACAGTAGAAATCCATAGCAATGCCAGGTTATTAATATTCACATTTCACAGTATAATTCCCACTTTCTTCTTCCAAGGTCCACTGTGTCAATGCCTCAATTAATCAGCATTTTTAAGTCACTGCTGTATACCTTTCACTAAGAATAACAAATAAAGAACAAAGAACGCAGTTCTTCTAGTCGATTAAGAAATGCAAACCCCTTGAAAAGAAATGATGAATATACAGAAAAAGTTGGAGGACAAGAGAAAGTATACCCATGTTATTTAAAATTTATGAAATACACTGAAGAGAATTTTAGCCCTGATCCTAGGTAAAGATCTCAAAAAGCACTCATTACCAAATGACATTTAGGAACTTGAATATATTTGCCACCTGTCATCTTACTTCCTCTCACCTGGTTAAATGGCATTTATTTCTGTCGACATCCTGACTGTAATGTTATCATTACTTTTCAGTTATTTCTACTAACTCATGACAGTATTCTTTATTCACATGCCATTTGTTTGACATTTTTTGCTTTCTTTAATTTGTGTTTAAATATGAATTCCTAAAATCTGCTTTGATTATATGTTGCTGCTTAGCTGATATCATACACCTCCTTTGAGATTAGCCTCAATGGAAAGTACCAAGTGATAATCATTTACTTTTTAATAGTTTTTTTATGGAAGTTTCAACAATAGATAATGTCCTGAACAATGGCTTTCAAACTTGAAGTTTAATGGTATCAGAAGCAGTGGCTAAACATTTTTCCCCTAGATACACATGGATTGTCATCTTGTCATGACTTCTGGCATGTGGAAGGAGGGAGGTTCCAAGTGTATCTTTGATAAAAAAAAAGCATCCCTACAGATGTTTTCAACAGCAAGGAGGGTAATGTAGTAGAAGAAGAAAGGGAAAGGGGGAACAAAGCAGTGACTCGAGCGAGTCTGAACTTGAAAATGGAGTTACAGTAGGGAGAAAAGGATGCCAAGCCTGGGACCTGGGTAAGATATGATACCAAGCTGGTGAGTACACCAGAGTTTCTTGTTGAATAGGTTCAAGGGATTGTTGTAAGAACAAATGAGAAAAGGCAATGTGCAGTATGTCTGGCACAGTATGTCTGCAGTATGTCTGACATATGCCCAATAAATCTAATTAGTATCACTATTAAAATTCTGTGATAGCAACATATACACTAGAAAACACCATAGAAGTGTAAGGTGGAACCATATGATATTGTCATTCTTTGGGTGAAAAATAATTGAATGTAGGCAATTCCATGAGGTTCAACCTAGTATTGTCTGTTATAATTAACATGTAGATCATTGTCATCCTGATCCCTGATGTCCAGGCTAAGGACAACAATCATAAAGGGTGAGACCTTTCTCTGGGTTGTGAAAGGTGATAAATTATTTCCTGACTCTTTAGTTCCCCATTCTAGAATATCCATCCTTACAAAGAGTCCAAAAACACCTATGGTTGATAGGAGTAAAGATAAAATCTTACTGGAGTTCATGGCTGAAGGAAATGAGAATATACATCACCTTTTCTGGAAAGTCACCTAGCAACATAGCAATATTTATTAAAAATTTTGGAATGTAAATATCCTTCATCCTAGAAACCCAAATCCTAGAAATCTACTCATAGGAATAAAAGCACTAGTATATAAGTGTATATGTACAGGAAGTTTATTATAGCATTGTTGATAGTGACCAAAAAATCTGGGAACAAAATACTTGTTCATTACTAGCGGAATGCTTAAATAAATTATAGTGCAACCATTCCCTGTAATATTATTATACATCCATTAAAAAGCAAAGAATTAGAAATATGCAAGTTAAATTGGAGGGATATCCAAGAATATTAAGTAATAAATGTAAAATATAATAATAAATTTATTGTATTGTGACATATTTTATAAAATATAAGACATTTCATATGTATGTTAAGTGTTATTATCAGAGCATGGAGAAAGATATAAAAGGATACATTCAAGACAGTTACATGATAAGAGTATAAAGTGGCTAGAAGTAGAAGAAAAGGGAAAGCTAAACAAAGAACGAATTTTAAAAGATTGCATCAAAAATTAACAAAATGTATGGTATGGTTCTGACTAAATACTTATGTAAAATTCACGGTAAAAAAAAATTTATTTAAAAATACAAAAGTTAAGTACTAAAAGTATATTGTTTCTGATGAACTGAACTATGCTAAGATCCATGCTCTCAAAGGATAATTCCATTTCTTCAGTGTTGAATTATTGTCCATTCTCAAGTACCACTAGAAGAGAACTGTCTTGAAAAAGATTTATATCCATTCACAATCAGCCACAGTCTTGGTTAAATAAGTCATTCATACTTAGTTTTGATAGACAAATTGTTTCCCCAAAACTAGCCTCTAAAGACAAAGGTGAATGTTGGGTAAACTGGCATAGAAAGGGTTATGTTAACTGCTTTTCCTCCAAATTAGCCACCCTATATTTTGTCTAACCTGAGATTTCTGTTTTCAAAAATAAATTCAATTTTTGCCTGAAAATGCAGACTTTAATGACTTTTGTATTATGAAACAGGATTTCAACTTATAATAAAGAGATTTAACATTTTGAAATTTATCAATAAAAAAATGTCTGAGGTTTTGCCACTAATCAAAGAGAAATGGCTTTTTCAGATACATGTGGCATATGCCATATGCACTTAAAGAAAACAAAACAAAACAGAAAACTAACAGGGGTAATTAGCAGAATCGTTTGATACTATGCTTGACTAAAGTTTCTTTACATTGTAAGATTTTAGCATAATTGCAAAATTCCCACCTCTGCCAGCACATAATAAGTGTTATTACTGCATATAACAGAACCCTAACATGCCACAGTGAGATATGTAGTAGTTTACTTAAAAACCTATCAGATTTGTGATTGTGGTTTTTTTCAAGTAATTATTAGAAAATAGGCAAGTATTATCTCGAATATGTTGCATTCATTAGTGGGTGGCCAAAGGTACCTATGCTTCTAAGTACATCTGGTTGTTCAAGTTGTACTCATTTTAATGGAAGAATTCATTTCAAGTCTAATTAATGACTAGTTTCTATAAATACGTGTCCCAAGAAGAAAGAGTTTTTGAGTGGTTTTCAGATTGTGAACTAATGAGTCAACAATTTGCAAAATGTCATATATCACAATGATCAAAATGGCTTTTTATGGGATTTTTTTTCTGTCATGTGTTAAAACACTGATTGCTGGGAGACAGTTCTCCATGGGGATGTCACATTTCTATGTGTCTTGTGAAGGGGGGCACCCACTGCTCTTTGTTGTGCACTGTCTCTTCATGAATGTTTGTTCAGTGAAGACAAAGATATAGTGTCTCCTTGTGAAGCAAAGAGCAAGCATGCTTAAGTCCAATATAATAAAGATAATGTGTCCCTCAAGAACGTAGGGAAGCATGCTTTCTGCCCATTATAAATGATTGGGGTTCTCTAAGCTCAAGCCTCCTTTCCTGAAATGCAACCCACTGTATGTGCAGGTATCATTCCTCTTCATGTCACCCAGTGGGAAACAGGGCTTGGGAAACTGGTACAAAAATATTCATGCTCTGACTAGCACTATTGCTGTTGAGTAACAAACTGTCTTCTACACAACCGTGAAAATAACCTATTCGCTGGCAAACAGGGTAAAACCTCAGACACTTCACTGTTCTTGACGTAGATGCTGCTGTTTCAGAGTATAGCAGAATATAGCTAAAATCAAGGTATATCCTCTCTCTGTTTATATCTGAAGAATTTAGACTCTACATCATGTAGCCTCATTGATACAGATGATACATATGCTTTTATCATTCTCTAATTCAGAGCTTTCAAACATTATGATATTACCTGAAACTAATATTACTTGATTTTTTAACCACTTTACATTATAACTTAAAATATATTTATTTTAAAATAATGTATTGAAAGGAAACATCATTACTAGTTTAAAAGATTGTATCAATTGTCATAAATAGACAGTAAGCCTGAAAATGCTGGAGGATATCATCAGGCACTCTGAAGCTAAGAGACTTCTGAGAAACGATGCCTCTTATACTCCCAAACAGAAAAAGAACCCCACCTGACGTAGGGAAAGTAAAAGTGCTCCCTTTACAAACTCTGGTTTGGAGATGGTAAGAATAGGTAGTTTTATCTGAGACTGTCTCATGTAAAACCAGATCTTCTCTTAGAGAAGGAGGGACCTTGTTCATTTCTATATGCCCAGAGCTGAGCACCAGCAAGTAGGAGCTATATAAGTACAAATTTAATGGATGAACAAGTCAAATGAAAAAACCAAATCCCACAAACTGTGTGCAAGACAAGCAATAGGAAAAGTAACAGGCTGTTCTTTTAGATGAATGTGGGTGTTGGAGCAGAGCAGAGGATGGCTGAGATGGTGCTGACATGTAATGTGGAGCAGGCAGGACAGGCATCTGCGACGCACGGAAGAGGGATGTTGCACTGGGTGTCAGAGGTGAGCTGTGTCTCTCCCTCCATCTCTCTCTCTGGGACCATTGACACACCATCTCACTGCTTCTCAGAAAGTCACTTAACTCTTTGCCTCTGTGACATTACATTGACTTGATTCTTCTCCTGCTTTTCTGTATTCTTGTTTTGCTTTTAGGTTGGCTTCTTTTCCTTTCTTGGTCTAAATGCTGGCAAACCAAAGTTCCTCAATCCCCATTCCCTCTAAGTCTCCTTCTCTCTTGCAGAATTCATCCACAAACTTGACATCCACACTTTTACTGAAGAGTCCTTCTTTGCCCAAGTTCCCTGTAGACATGTTCATCTATTTTCTAGGCATCTCTACAGAGGTCTCTTGATATCAACTCTAACTCAGCATGTGCACAATTGAACTTTTAATCTCCAATCCATCCATCCCTCAAAATTACTCTTACTTACTTGTTTTTTACAAAATAATAAACCTATATTCTACCTACACATTCAACAGCATTTTTTGATAAATTCATCTTATTTTTCCTATCTTACTGGCTGGCGAGTCTTAGCCAATGTAACTCTATTCTCTCTGCTTCTGTCTATTGTTCCCTCACAATGAATATTCTTCTAGACCTTCACTGTCCAACACCATAGCCACATGTAAATGCTGAGTACTTAAAATGTAGAGAGCCAGGTCGAGGAACTGAATTTTTAAATTTTATTTAATTTTAATCAGTTTAAATATAAACACAAAATGAAAAATATTTCATTTATAAACTCATATCAATTACTTATTGAAAAGATAATGTTGTAGATTTATTGTGTATTATTAAGATTAATTTTGTGTTTCTTTTTACTTTTTTTATGTGGCTATGAGAAAATTTAAAATATATGTGTGATTTATATTATATTTCTATTAGGCAGCATTAGTTTAGACCATAGCAAGGCTAAGCAGAATGAGATTAACTGTTTCTGAATACCTAAGGTGTGCCAGACTGCATGATAGACATTCTATAATTTAGATCACATAATCTTCAAATTATTTCTAAGAAATAAGTCATGATATTGCCCAGTTTTACAATGAAAAACTCAACAGGACAAGGAGCAAAAGAACATTGCACAAGGTCACATGGTGAGTAAGTGCATACAGCAAGAACTCAAGTTCAGAACTACTAACATGGATCCAATGCATTTGTACTTGGCCCAGCTGTGTGTTGCTGAAAGAGCTTGGGGAAGTACAAAGGATTGTACAGGCTCTAGGGGAGACTGTTACTGCTAACTGTTTCATGGAGTCACAGGGTTGTGCTATGTGGTTTAGTGCACCAGCCAACAGCACCTGCTTTGGCATCTGTGTTCATGAAACATCCCACGACATTCTCTCCATTCTTGTGATACTCCCCATGCCTGTGTGATCTGACCCAGCTGTACAAACCCAGAGCTGTCTACCACCTGGGCTTGGGGAAGTGACTCAATACCGGATCACGGATGAATGTTCAGAGTTCTGGCTGAGACCATACTCGAACTGCTACACAATGCAGTCAGGCACGGCAGCTTTCCGGCCTCATCCATCTTCGACCTTGGCAGAAACAGGTCGTGGGGGTTGATGGGATTCTCCTAACATAGGGCTTGCTACCTTTGTACTTTCAGCTAATAACAAAGTCAGGTGAAATCCCTTTATGACTACTCCAAGGCGAATGCAATCTGTTTGTACTTGAGGCATTCAGTCTACAAGCCAGTCTTACAAGTAGATAATCCTCTACATAACATGGTGTATGGAGTTTCACAGGACCACCTTTTGGAAACAGCTCCTCATCAGGTTCTCACAGGTTATGTTAAATTTTTCCACTTAAGGTGCATGCTTTCTGGACTTTTTCATCTGATATTACAAATTAAAATTCAGGGAGCCCTGGTAATTATTTTCAGGCTAATGATTTAACAAGTTTGCTATGAAAGTACAGTCTGGTAGAAACATGACATTGAATATTCCACTGTGATAATAAATAAGTATATATATAATATATATATCACATATGCTATTTACGTTTCTCATGACTACCTACAATGCACTTTATATTATACATTTCCTTTGATCTGTACAACTGTCTCACATTATGTATATAATTATTATCACAATTTTTAAGAGAAGAAAACTACATCATTAAGAAATTTGCTTAAAGTTGTACTTTTCAGATGGCGCAGCTAGAACCCAAACCATGATCTTATCATAAGTCCCATAACCTTTTATATATTGTAATAAAATTAGTAGATATGTCATTTTCATAGGTCATCTAAAAATACTAGCAGATATTTTACATACTCAGATTAATTTCTTCTTTGGTGCTTTACCAGTTCATTATTTTGATTTTGATATGTCTTTTGTTTTTCTATTTCAAGAGAAAATATGTTTTCATTTACTCATTCACTTGTCAATACATTGAACAAGCATTCAGAGAGTACCTTTTCTTTGTAAGATATTCTGCTGTAAAGATTAGAAAGAAGAGCAAAAACACTATGTCTACCTTCAGAGAATTCTAATCTAGTTATACAGAGGAAATTGTAGGGGAGCAAAACTTGCCACCCCAAAATGTTTTTTTGGTATGTGGATTATTTTTAGCTGAAAACAATCAAGGTCTAAGAATCTCAGGAAAAATCTTTGACCTTCCCCTTAACAGCCTAAAAAATGTTTTTTAGATAGTGTGCTTATTCTAGGAACAGAACTATTTCCAGAGATATCTGCAAAGAATATGGGCTAGGTGTGGGGGAGGGGTGGGGGGAGGGCACCTAAGAGACCATAGTCCACTCTGTGTCCCATTGTTTTTGCATGGCCCAGCACACATTTTTTTACCAAACATTCGCTTTCCATCTCCATGTGATTTGCCTTCCTCAACTTTGAAGTCCCAAACCCCTACCCACAACATCCTTTTCTGTCTTTAGGTGAAGATGGTATTTAAGGTGAGGGTTTTGGCCATTTTGGGGAAATACTTAGTGTTCCTGCATCTCTCCCATGTACACATGTTATTAAATTTTTGTTCAGTTTTCTCCTGCTAATCTGTTTCATGTCAATTTAATTCTCAGACCAGCCAGAAGAACCTAAAAAGGTAGAGGACAATTTCTTCCTTCTGGACAACATGAAACACATACCTGGGCAGCTACACAACTCCTACCTGATAACTCTGTATCTCAAAGTTCCATGGCCTTAAATACAATCGTTATGCTAAGGCCTTCAAATGAATATCCCCAGCACTGACCTCTTCATTGAAGACCAGACTGATATATGCAAGTGACCGATATCCCTGTTTGCATATCTGAAAAGTATTGCAAACTTAACATGGGCAAAAAAGAACTCTTCACATCCTGCAAGATTTACCATACATACCTACTCTCCAACATTGTTCCTTTCTTAAGACTTCACAGTCTCTGGAAAGAGTGATGTTATCCACCAAGTTTTCTCTACCAAAATCAAAGAAGCATCCTTGAATCCTCTTTCTCTCACCCTTGTATCAGAATCCATCAGCAATTCCTGCCAGTTTCACCTTCAAACATCATGACTTACCTAATTGCTCCCTAACTGTATTCTTAACATGCTAGTCTGAACTGTCATCATCTCTTGTCCAGACTGCTGAATTATCCTCCTAACTCTTCTAGCTTTCATTCACATCTATCCCTCAAATAAACCATTAAAATGACATCAAGTTGGCATTCAGTAGAAATGCATTAATTTCATGTGTACAATTTGAAGACTTCCAATAAATGTATACACTCATCCTAATCAAGATATCAGATATTTTCATTACACCTCCACAACCCTTTCTGTCAATCCCAGCCCACTCTGTAGACAACTCCTACTCTGATGCCTCTTGCTATAATAGATTCATTTCTTTGTTCTTGAGCACATATCAAAGTAACCATGCAGTATGTACTCCTTTATATCAATGTGCAGATTTCTTTCACTCTGTGTCGTATTTATGACATTTATTCATGTTTTTACATGTATTGTAAGTTGATTCCTTCTTACTGCTCAATAGAATTCCATTGTGTAAATAACAATTTATATATCCATTCTCCCACTGATGAACATTAAGTTGTTTCCAGTTTTGTGCTATTTTGAATAAAGGTACAATGAAAATCTGGGTTCAAGCTTAAGTGCAGACATATGTTTTAATTTCTCTTGAGTTAAGTATCTAGGACTAGAAATGTTGGATCATATGGTAAGTGTATATTTAACTCTAAAAGAAATTGCCAAACTATTTTCTAATTGTGGTTGTACCTCACCAACAATTTGTAAGAAGTCCGGTTGCTCCATATCCTCTCTAAATATTTAGTGTTGCTAGTCTTTAATTTTAGCCACTCTAAAGCAGTTTTAATTTGCAATTCTCTGATTAAAAGATGTTGAACATCTTTTCATATGCTTATTGGCCATTTGTATGTTTTCTTTATGAAAGGGTCCATTCAAATCTTTTGTCCAATATTTTTTTGGCTTTCTTGTCTTTTTATTATTAATCTGTAGGCATTCTTTATGTATTTTGTACTCAGATCCTTTGTCAGATATATTTATTGATAATGTCTGTACTTCTCCCAGAATGAACTTGGCTCTCTTGTCTTTTGATAACAAAGGTTTTTAATGTAGATGAAGCCCATTTACGTTTTTCTCTTTTCATTGTTAGTGGGCTTTTGTGTATTGTTCAAGAAGTTGTTGCCAACCTCAAGGTCATGAAGATAATATTTTATGTTTCCTCTTAGAATTGATAGTATTCGTGGTTATGTTTTAGTCTATGATCTGGATTGTATTAAATTCATGTGTATGAAGTGAGGCAAAATCTTTTTTCTTTTTTCTTGACAAAGATATTTACTTTCCCCACCCTTGCCTCTATGCCCCCCAAATCTTGGGAAAAAGTCTTAGAAAAAAGAATTTCCTTTCACCATTGAATTGACTTGGAGTTTTGGTTGAAAATCGAATTTGAGTGGGACTGTTTTGGACTTCTCCATTCTGCCCTACTGATTTTTTTATTTATATGTCAATATCACACCTTCTCAGTTTCAATAGCTTTATAGTTAATCTTAAAATCAGGTACTTTGAGTCCACCAACTGTACTCTTTATTTTCAGACTTGCTTTGCCTATTATAGTACCTTTTAATTTTCATGTAAAATTAAGAATTAACTCTTTAATGCCTACTTTTTTAAAAAAGCTGTTTTAATTTTGGTTGTGATTTTATGAATTTCTTTAATTTCCTTCAGTAATGTGTTACTGTTTTCTTTGTAGAGGTTTTGCATTAAAATTAATCCTAAGAATTTATGATTTTGATATGATTTAAAAATTAATTTTTTAAATTGTATTTTCCAATTCTTTGCTACTACTATACAGAGACAAAAACAATTCTTGTATAATAACCTTGTATTCTGTGACCTTGACAAATTCTTATATGAGTTCTAGCAGTTATTTGGTACATTCTTAATATTTTCTACAAAAACCCATCATTAATCTCTGAGTAATAAATTTTGTCTTTTCCTTTACAAATCTTTGTCTTCTACTTATGTTTCTCATCTTATTGCACTGACTAGGACCTCAAGGACAGTGGTGAATAGATGTGGTAAGAGCAGACATCCTTGCATTATTCCCAATTACCACTAAGAAAATGTTTAATATTTTACCCTCTGGTATGATGTTAACTTTGGGTTTTGAAGATGACTTCTATTAGATTGAAGAGGTTCCCTTTCATTCCATTTGCTGGGTTATTTTTTAAACCCATGAATGGTATTAAATTTTGTCAAATGCTTGATTGAAATTATATTTTTCTCCTGTATTTATTTATATTGTAAATTATATTGATATGTTTCAAGTTCTAAACAAACCCTTTATTCCTTATAACCTTAGATTAAAACACTTGGTTATGTATTATATATTCTTTTTGAAATATCGCTGAATTTAATTTGCCAATATTTTTAGGAAACGTCTTGGTTTCTATGTTCAAAGATGCTGGTCTATAATTTCTTTTTTCTTATAATTACTTTGTTAGGGCTTGGCATCTGGGCTATGCTGGTTTTATAAAACAAATTGGGAAGTTTTTCTTCCTCTGTTTTCTAAAGGAATTTGTTTGAGATTGTCATTGTTTCTTCCTTAAATGCTTGACAGAATTCATAGATAGAAACTGTGTCTGAAATTTTCTTTAATAAGACACTTGAATTTTTACATTTCATCTAAGATTTCAAATTTATTGGCATAAATTGTTTATAATAGTCTTTATTATAGCTTTAGTATCTACATAATCTATAATGATATCATGCCTTAAATTCCTGATATAGGTAAACATGCCTTGTCTCATTTTTCTAAGCACTCTTGTTAGAGGTTTAGCAATGTTATTTAAAGACCTAGCTTTTAGTGTGGTTGATTTTCTCTATTATTTTTCTCTTTTCTATTTCATTTATTTCTGCTCTTATTTTAATTATTTATTTTTATCTATATACTGTGGGTTTAACATTTTTATATCCAGCTTCACAAGATGGAAAGATAGACAATTTTAATCACATATTTGTTTGTAATATAAGCATACATCTTTTGATTTATTAAGACATTTAGTGGGTAACCATATGCTCTGTCTTGAATGTTCCATGTGTATATGAAAGGAATGGTATTTCGCAGTTTGAAGTGCCAAATGCTTATTAGATCAATTTCGGTGATATCATTGATTAGATATTTATGCCTTTACTGACTTTTTGTCTAGTTGTTATATCAATCACTGAGAGTGATGTTAAAATCAACTATGTTTGTGAATTTGTTTACTACTCTACATATTTTTGTTTACTACTCTATATATTTCCATTTTTAAAAAACATATACATTCAAGCTCTGTTATTAAGTCCTACATAGTTATGATAGTTATACCTTCCTGATAAATTGAATTTTTTTATCATTATGAAATCTTTCTACTTCTAACAATACACTTACCTTGCAGTCAACTTGTATATCAACGAAGCCACATAGGTATTTTATGCTTGCATTTTGAATGATATCTCTTTTTGAATTCTTTTATTTTAATTTCTTTGTCACTAGATTTTTAAATTGTGTGTTACAGACAACAAATACTTTGTTTTTTCTCTTTTTTCTAATCTGATAGCAACTCTTTTAAATTGAGTGATTTATTTATTTTTAATATAGCTATTTGTATAGCTGGGTTTAGCTTTAACATGTTTCTATTTCATTTGTATATGTCTTCCCTGTTTTTCCCCTCTCTTTGTCTGCCTTCTTTGGAGTTAACTATTTTTATTATTCTGTTTTAATTTCTCTACTAGAGTTTTACTTGTACATTTATGCTTCATCTTAGTGAGTCTCCTGAGATTTTGACATGTATTCTTAATTTATCTCAGTGTAATAGAGTTAATCTTGTATCCTTTCAATGATAATAAAAGAAATTTGTAACAGTTTAATACCCTCCCCCAGCCTGTGTGATCTTATAGTCATATATGGTTTATACATTAAAGCACTATAATATAATGTTAAAGTTTTTTGCTGATTCTTTTGATAGTCTTTAACAAATTGTGGAACTATTTTCTTTTAACACATTAAATATTTTTTCCATCCCATTCTCTATCTCTGTTTCCTCAGGAATTTCAATTAGATGTTATTTAGACTGTTTGATATTTTCCTAAAAGTCACTGAAACTGTGTTCATTTTCTCTATTCTTCCAGTTGGAAATATTTTAGTGATTTGACTTAAAGTCATTTTCTAAGTCCGTGAAGCAGAATTTTCAATTCAGATATTGTAATTTTCAGTTTTAGAATTTCCACTTGCTTCTTTATTTTTCATAGTTTTTATGTCTACTGAGATTCTCTATCAGTTCACTCATTATGATCATATTTTCCTTTGAGTCATGAACATATTAATACTACTTGCTTTAAAATTATTTTCTGCTAATTTCAACTTTTGGTCATTTTGCGACTGCTCTTTTCTCTCTAAAAAATTATATATATATATACTATGGGTAGCAATTCTGTTTCTTCACAGGTCTAGTAATTCTTATTGTATACTAGACATTGCAGGTGATATGTTTGTAGAGACTCTGGATCTTGTTTTCCTTTGAAGTGAGTCTATTTTTGATCTAGCCAGAAGTTAAATTACTACTGGATCACCTTGAACTTTGTTTTATGTGTTTCAGGGCACATGTGTTTTAGTTTTACCCCTAGTTATAAGGCATATTTCATAGTTATGTCACTGCACCTGGGACTTTGTCCTAAGACTTCATCTATACTCTTAAGTTGTGACCCTTATAGGGTTTTAGAGGAAATCCAGAGGTTTACCCAGGGCTTCTACTTTAGCTGGATTCAAGCCCTAAACTCAAGTGTCTGTGGGCAGCAGGAGTCTCTTCTCACCTTTATCAGGCTTGCTTATGGCAAGGCTTATTGGAGTCTCCTCCATAAGCGTGTGGTTTAGGACTTAGCTAAGTCTATAACTTAGGTATATATTACGTTTGGGGATCTCCTTTTCTGTAGTTCTAATCTAGGTTTACTCTCACCCAGCCCCAATTCCAACTCTTTCCAACAGCTCAAAACTCCATTCTATTTTATCTCCAGCCAATATAACTGCAAATGTATCCTTGAGTTCTAGCCAACCTGTTCTACACACACTGGGAAGTGCCCTTGGGAAAAAGTTATATACATAATCATCCATGCACTTTCCTTTTTCTAGTGTCAGATTACCTCTATCTTCTGACTCTTTTGGTTTGCTCTCCAATGTCATCAATTTATTTATTTATTTTTTTGAATAATTTCGTTCAGTTTTGTGATTGTTTTCAGAAGCAATGTCCAGCCATTCTTGGAATCAGAATTCCTTCCATAATGATTTTTTTAATGTGGAACATGTCATGCACCTTACCTTCTTAAAACTTACTAGTAACATCATCTTTCATTGGAATAAAATCTTAGCACTGGGTTTCCATGTGTTCTCAACCTTGTACTGTACATTGAATTACATGGGGAACCTACTGATGCTTTGGTTACACTCCCAGAGCCTTTTTTTAAGCTCCCCAGGTGATTCTAATAGTCAAAATTTAAAATCATCACCTTACATAATTTGCCTTTCCCTAATTCCCCTACTTTCTCAATCACTTTCCAGCTTATTCACTGCACTCCAGTTGCTGGCTTTCTTTCTGTTTCTCAAACACAAAACATTATTTTTTGTGCTTATTCTTCCTAGTTGTTGAAATTCTTTCCCCTTGTATCTCTTACATTCATGTTTTAACTTAAATGTTACTTCCTGCGAAGCTTAATTTTATTTGTCAGTTTGGTTGGGTCACAGTGCCCAGATGTTATTCTGGATGTTTCTGTGAGGATGTTTTTAGTTGAAATTAACATTTAAATCAGTAGACTCTCAGTAAAAGCAGATTGCTCTCCATAATGTGGGTGAGACTTGTTCAATCAGTTGAAGGCCTTAACAGCACAAAGACAGACCTCCCCTGAGCAGGAAGGAATTCTGCAGCAGATGGCCTTCAGACTTGAACGTCAACATGAGATCTTCTCTGGGTGTCCAGCCTGATGACCTTTGGACTTGGACCTCAACATTAGCTCTCAGTCTCTCAATCTCTCTCTCTCTCTTTCTCTCCCTCCACACACACACACACACACACACACACACACACACACACATGCATTGTATTTATTGGTTTTGTTTATCTGGTGAACCCTCACTAATATACTTCCTCAGAGCTAGAATTCCCTCCTGCTCTGCATCAGCAAACACAATCTATCACATGACTTTTGTTATTATTTTTATAGCCTTTCCTTCATAGCACCTCTTAACAGTCAAATATCACCCTGCTCCTTTTTTTTTTTTGCTTACTTATTGCCTGCTACCCACACCCAACACACTATTATAGATTCTTTATGAAAGAAAAGATACCTTCAAGTATGTTATCTGCTGTGCCAACAACATTTAGCACCTATATACAAATACTTGTTCAGTAAACTATAAACTATATAAATTAATGAAAGAAAAAGTAACTGGTAATATGTACTGTGAAAGAAGTACCAGAAAAGTATAATGGGGGATTATACTATTCCTAAAACAAATAACCAGGTCATAATAAAACATCACTTTTTGCAGAAGTCTCTTTTAGGATCTTTGTCCTGTTTTTACTCTTGTATATGTACATAAAGCAACCAAGGTCCTGAAATTGACTGAAATTGGTGCCCCCCAGCGTCACCTCTAAATACTAAGCTAACACCCAGTAATAGCCTGTATAATACATTTGGGTTAAGAATTCAATTCAGATTAGCATGTCAATGTTTCCACTGGATTGCTGAAAAATGTTAAATATTTCTTTACTTATCCATTCACACCAACCCCTTCTCTAGGGAAACTATTATGGAGATTGCATCAGACTACTTCACAACGCCTGACTTGGGCCCTAACACAAGTAGCAGAAATCAGATGTCAAGATTCAAAGAGATGTAAATAAAACATTCAGTCTTCCACTGCATGAAAGCAACAAATGCATCTTTCAGAGGTCTTTTTCTAGCTTCATAAGTAAAATAAGGAGCAGTGAGTACATATTCTAATCAACACATACAACTTTAAACTGCAAAGAAATTCTTTGTTACATTGTTTTAAAAATTACTTTTCTGTAATGTTCATCCATTGGTGCTAACTCCACTATCTGGAACAGTACAGGTGGCATCTTTTCATGCACATGATAATTTCCCAGTTATATGGAGCAAACTAAGCTGTTTACTCTTAGTCTTCTCTTGCCCCACCATAACTCTGTCAAGATCCCTTGAGAGATCCAAATAGCCTATGGATTGTGAACACTTCACCTTCCTGGTTGTTCTCTTTCTAGATGCTTTAAATATGATGGCTGACCCTTAAAATGTGACCTCCATGAAATTTCACATGAGATCTGACCACAAAGTCAAACACATATTTACTCCAAGTAATCACTGAAGCTACAACAACTTTTATCCTGAGAGAAAGGTAGATTTGTATTACATTAAATTCAAAGTATCAGGAACCACACATGTTACTTGTTTAACTCATAATCTCTGACTGTGCCTCTCAGGCTGACTTGTTTTTTGTTTTACAGTCCTTCAGAAAACAAATATCCCAAGACAAAATGCAAACAACCCAATAAAAATATCTTTCTTGTTGCACTGATAGGTCTTTTGTACCCTTATGTCTAATGATGCAGGGTTAAAATAGAAAATATAAATAAAGCAACCAAGGTTTGAAACTGACTAGCTGAATAGGAAAAATGTAACCACTACTTAAATGACCATTAATGTGCATTTATTTTACTATTTTTAATAGGGACTAGGCGGACAAATCAATGTTTCCATCAGAGAGAAAGTGCCTTTTAAGTGCAAAGCATTTTTCAGAAGCTCTTTCCAACACCAGTATAGATGGCATCACCAGAGAGAGATTATTTAACTAACAGGGATCATTATATGTTGTTGGGATTTTTCTTCAGTGAACAAGCAATTAGTCTGTCAAGGATGGGCTGAGTTTCTAAAATAAATGTCTAAAAGATGCTTACAACTCCTCTCTGTGTTCCTGACAAAAAGAAAGATTGGTTTTCATGTAGAAGTGAGTTTTGGCTGGTTTTTTTCCATGAGAAAAAATAGTCTTCAGAAAGTCTTTCATATCTTCTTAATTTGTCTCCAGTTTTATTTTGCATATTTTAAGCTAATTCTATGCAAGCTTATTTCCCATTATCTGTATGTTAGGTTGCAGGATTGCAAAGGTTTCACCATTATTCATCTTTCTCCAAACATATGACAGGTAAATGGCACTGGTAAGCAGTGAAGTAAATATTATATAAGGGGATATGACCTATTCCACAGTAGAGGTTCTGGCCATTCTTGCCATTAATTTTAAGATCAATTGCATTAAAGAAATTAAATTTGCCCCTGAACCCATAAAGAATGATTGAGAGAAGGTAAGTGTAAAAAGAGAGAAGCAGTTCTACCTACTCAGTTAGAAGCAAATGTTGTCTCCACTAAATTGAATCCAACTCTGGATGAAACTAATCAGATTTTTTGTCAAATTAGCAGTTCATTGGGTAAACAGCAAAAGGTTACTTTTAAATTAAATGCTCTTAATATCAACTCCATAACATGGTAAACTTGATCTGTTACATTCATCCCCACTAAAAGCATCACCAATCATCTATGGATTTTTTTTAAAAAGTGAGAATTTGCATATTACATCAGAACTAAAATTTTAAATAAGTTTAGGAAAACACTTTGGATTAATTTTTCACAATAATGATGTATCTATTGAAAAATCATTTTCTAACATTACAAATAGATACAGCAACTATTTATTTACCTGACGTCATAAAATTCTATAAAACCATAGGGTTGCTTTTCTTTTTTAATTTTTTTTTTTTTTTTTTTTTTTTTTTTTTTGCGGTATGCGGGCCTCTCACTGTTGTGGCCTCTCCCGTTGCGGAGCACAGGCTCCGGACGCGCAGGCTCAGCGGCCATGGCTCACGGTCCCAGCCGCTCCACGGCATGTGGGATCCTCCCGGATGGGGGCACAAACCCGTGTCTCCTGCATCGGCAGGCGGACTCTCAACCACCGCGCCACCAGGGAAGCCTGGGTTGTTTTTCTTAAACTCTTAACTAGAAATAAATATCCAGCTCCTACTGGCAAATTCACAGGTATTTTTTTCTCCTTTGAAATTTTTAAGATAAAATTATATTCTTACATGTAAATTTAAATTAGCTTTTTGCTTATTTTGTTTTCCTCAGTTGTTTCTTCTCTCCCAACCTGTTAAGCACAAACCTAATTTGTTATGTATCCTTTCATATATATTTACATTTTTATATATATGTGCTCACATATGTTCATAAATACATACTATATACAGCATAGTTTGTTTGATTTTTAAATTGTATGTAAAAGGCAACATATTATAGATACCTGTCTTAGTCTGTTCAGGCTGCTATAACAGAATATCATAGAATGGATGATTTATAAAACACAGAAATTTATTTCTCACAGATCTGGAGTTTGAGAAGTTCAAGATCAAGGGGTTGGCAGATTTGGTGTCTGATGAAAGCTGGAGAAGGCTTGCTTCTTGGTTCAAAAAGTGTCACATTCTTGTTATGTCCTTACAAGATGGTAGGGATTAGAGAGATTTCTGGGGTCTCTGTTATAATGGTACTAATCCCATTCCTGAGGGTTCCACCCTCATGACTTAATCACCTCCCAAAGGCCCCACCTCTTAACACTATTACATTGGGGGTTAGAATCTGAACATATGAATTTGGGGGGAAATGGGGAGCACAAATATTCAGTCTGTAATAATACCATTCTGCAATTTACTTTTTTCACTTTAATATTATACTTTTGAAACTTTTAAATGCACTGTAAGTGTTTTAAGTACTGCATAGGATTCTAATTTGAAATATACCAAAATTTATTCATCTATTACCATATTATGACCAATTTAGTTGTTGTTGTTGTTGTTTTTCTTTCTGAGTTTTCTTAGTTTTTGCTTCTGAATTTAGGATTGCAGTCCTCCTCTGGTCAGGCTCTCTCCTCTCATCCATTCCCACCCTTACTTTCCAGGGGCTATGGTTATCCTGAATTCTGTCTTTGGTTTTTCAATCCCAACACATAATGGGTTTTCTATGGGAGTTTAGCTACCCCACAGGGCAGGCTGGGATCTGCCTTCAGGGTAGAAACTATGAAAACGTGAAACTCACCAGATCCATCTCTTTCCTCTACATTGTCTTCCTTCTTTATTTGTCTGCTCTCTGGACACTTTTGAGTTTTAGTTTTATTTTCTAATATTTATCAGAATTTATAATTAGCTGAAGAAGGAGCAGTTCAATGACAGTTACTTAGCTGTTAACTTATATTGTGCTTATTTCTTTGTTTGCCCATCTGTGAATTAATAGAAAATATATGTATTGGTTTCTGCCCTCAGTTCCCAGAACAGAGTTACTGAAACCCTTGTAAATAGGGGGTCCTAGGAGAATCTTTATTGCAACATTTAATCTCTGACCCTGGTTCCTAACACAGAGCTCCTGAAACCCCTGGAATTTCCTAAGTGATAAAAGTGTGAGGAGCATCTTATGTTCTAATATTTGGTCCTTGACCTGGTTCCTGACACAGGGTTCCTAAATTCCCTGGAATTTCTTAAATGACAGGATTGTCTTTTGTTCTAATGAAATGACTCTGGGGTGGGTTTCTGGATGACTTCTGGATCAGGTCTGGTCTCCCCAGTCAAGACCAAACAATGTTACAATCTTGGAAATTTCAACCCTGTCCCCCATTCTCTAGAGAAGGGAGAGGGGCAGGAAACGGGGTTCAAAATTGGTCATGCCTACGTAAGGAAGCTTCCATAAAAATCCCAAGGGTATGGGGTTTGAGGTCTTCCGTGTTGGTAAACAAATCCATGTTCAAAGAAGGTGACACTCCCCAACTCCATGAGGACAGATGCTGCTGTGTCAGGGACCCTCCCAGTCCTCACCCTATGTATCTCCTCACCTGATGACTTATCTGTATCCTTTATTGTTCTTTTAATAAATTGATAAACTAAGTAAGTATTTCCCTGACTTCTGTGAGCAGGTTGAGCAAATAATAAATCCAAGTGGGAGGAGGTCAGGGGAACCTCCAGTGTGTAGAAAAGTCAGACAGAAGTTGTGGGTAACCTAGGGACTTACTACTTGCAGTTGGCATCTTGGGACTGAGCCCTTAAACTGTGGGATCTAACACTATCTCCAAGTAGGTAGTGTCAAAATTGCCTTCAATTGTAGGACACACAGCTGGTGTCCCATAATTGCTTGGTGTGGGGGAAAAATTCCACACCCTGTCTTTATCCCAAATTGCAATCTTCTGGAGAACAAATATCCTGACATTATTTATCTTTGTTTCCTCTAATAATATCTGAACAAAAAAGATAAACAGTAGAAAATTCTTTGCAGAACTGTATTGATATGATAATACTTAATACATCCTTTAAACTCTTCAAGGTTGAGACAGTTGTAGTGCTATATTTTTACTAGTTAAAAATATAAATTCTATATCAATATCATATACTTGAAACTGCCCACTAACCATTTGAAAAATATAGATGTTAGATTATCCCCAGTACCTTTTAAACTAAAATATGGGCAAATAAACACTCATTGGGGAAAAAAAGGAACATAGGAACATACATACATACAACAATGGCTCACAAAATATAGAATCATCTCTGGGGAAAAAAATATTGCTGCAAAGCAGGCACAATAAAGATGTTACCTTAAACATTTAAGCTAGAAGTGGTGAGAATTAGAGAGAAGTTTCAGATTACATAGGAATTGGATCCCACTAGTGTCTCTGTATTATTAGGGCCAAATGCACTGTCCTCTAAGAGCCTGAGAGGTTCTTGAAAGCTCCATGCAGTCCACATTTGAATTAAGCATAGGCAATGTGAATTCCTCAGAATGTGTCCATTTATATAAATTCTTAATGGATAAACATGAGATTTTGAATTGCCATACTGTTTCTTCAAAGAATTTCCTTGAAAAAAAAATTATCCAAATGTGAGCAGGAAGTGAGGATTGTTTTCAGCCAACAACAGGGGGTTGAATATTCTCGGCATTTATCTCAACAATACCATGAATAATAAATGCTCTTTAAAGAAATTACATGCTATAAAAAGCACAGTTCCTTTATTTTCTGAGACGTCAAACTGCCGTTTCTGCTACAAACTAGAGCACAATAATCATGCCTTAAAAGATGAGATTTGGCATTATTAAAATTCATTAACAAAGATTAAAAATCATAGGTGAATCCTCCTTCCCCCTAATACTCCAATTCCACAAGCGTTTATTAAGCAACAATCATGGTTCAGGAAAAATGGTGAGCAGTTAAATTATTACACACTCATAATGCAAGTGTAGCTGAGAAGTTACAAACACGCCTAAAAATGACGTATTCTTATCCATCCTATTCACAATCTTATGAATTCCCTTTTTCCAAACACAGAAAAATCACTTTTTCTGTATTTTCACCTGCCATTTGGGCATTATCTCATCTTTCTCACCACTAACCCACCTTTGAGTTATATTTCCATCTTTTTCCCAAAATGTGTGTAATACTTTCTTATGAGTAATATGATTTTCTTTCCCAGATTTTTCCCTTCACTCTAATTAATCCCCACTTGTTCTCACATTCTCTTTTTTCCAAGTAACCTATTTTTCTAAATCCTATGTTGCACTACTCTCTGAGCTCTGCAAACAAGTGTATGTAGAAAAAAATGAAGTAGTGCTAGAACTGCATTAGATTAAACTCTGCCTTTATTCTTTTGCCAAGGCACTTAGCCTACATGACAAAAATTAAATTCATAAGCAACAACTCTATAGTGCAAATCTAGCAGGATGAAATCGTCCTACTTAAATGCAAAATAAACTGTGTAATCACATTCCTATAAATGGTGGGATATATTCTTCTCTACCACATCCTATCCCACCCACTTTTTTCAGAGAGAAAATATAAATCAAAATAATTTAATTAAGGCCAGAGCCATTTCCTGGGTAAAAGAGAGAGGAGGCATTAAAAATTATGTAGCAGGATAATTCATAGACGTACGAATTTCTATCCTGTTCTCATTGTTATAGGAACATAAAGAAATAAAAACAAAATTCTTGCCAATTCTGTAACTGGAAGGGCAGCCAAGCCTTTTCATTTAAAAATCAAGTTTTTCAAATCAGCTTCACCTTTAACAAATTAGGCTGCAATATCCTTCTGAGGCCAGAAATGAGACTGAGAACTCTGTTCAGGTTAAAAGAGAAGTGGAGAAAGATGGTTTCCCAAAGACAGGAAAGATAATGCCTTGTAGGGGAGAAGTCCTTCAACTAGCGCAGATCTATGTACACTCTGAGAAGTAGGTGCAGGAAGTTGAATTTTTAGTGCCACAGCTTAGGAAACTTGATCAAAATCTCTATGTCCAAAGTTGGCATTACTTTTTCCTAAATATTTGGACTTGCCTAAAAATGGTACCCAAATCCAATTAATTTGATTTACTTTTGTTTGTTTTTTAATATGACAGCTCCTTTACCTATGTACTGCAGAGAAAACAGAGAAGACCTGGAAGGTAGTGCTGCCAGCTGCAGAGTAGAATGGAAAAGAGCCAAAAGTGCCCAACACAATAATGGGAAGCCATTTTTTCTAATGACATGGCCAAACCCTTGCTTTTAGGGATTTTTTGTTTGTTTGTTTTTCATCAAAATGAGTTTAGTCTGTAGGAGATGTGATTAGTGGTTAGCTATTGATCCTTTATGTCTTCAACACAAGTTCTTCCAAAGCCTCTGATTCTCATTTGAGGATTTACCCTGACCAGTATGTTCCTCTCAGCTTGACTAAACATTCTTTAGCCAGATTTCTTCCTGACTATAGGCTCTTGATCTCCCTTTTCTTAGAGCATTTACTTTAGAAAACTTTCAATTGTAAATTCTTTCTCTGCCCCTTGGTGATGTAAATCTTTTGCATGTCTCTTGCCAGTCTTACAGCCAAGGAATGTTTTTCTTAAGGACCTGGGAACTATTTTTTTGAAATATAATCATTTCAGTCATCAAGAAAGATAGAACCCCTGTCTCCCAGTCTGTGGGAGGGTAAGAAACTAACTTCTATAAGTGTCAATTAGCAAACACAGATGGCTTAATCACACTGACCAACTTCCCCATTAACCTCCTCTAGTACTTTTTCACTAGCTCACCCCAGTGGTTAAAAACCCTCCTACCTTGAGGTTCAGTGAGGTTGAGTTCAGTCTTTCTCTTCTATTGCAAGTCTTGAATAAAGTCTTCTTTGACTGATTAACTCCATTCAGTACAATTTTTCTTTGACAACTCCTCTCCACTTTCAGTTCATTTGATCTAAGGTGAACCAGTTCAAAAGGGGCTGAGAAATGGAGCATAAGACTGGTGATATTATTTAAGCTAGGCTGAAGCAATCAGTATTTACAGATTTTTTCATGAGTGAAAGTCAGTCTATTTCCTTTTTGCTGAATCCAGTTAGAGTTGAGAGGCTTCATATTTGTCTTCATTTTGTTTTGTTATTTTCTTTTACATTTGCAACACAAGGTCACAGTTGGTCAACTATTAAAAGAACCAGCACAGCTGTAGTTCTTACTTTCAGTGAGGTTGAAAATAAAAACTTGTACCAAATAGTTAACTTGGATCCTTGTTTATGGGACCACAGCTTGTTCTTCACCATCACTCCATCTAACCTTTTCTTATTCTTGAAGGAGACGGCAAAAGAAACATTAACTCCATCTGGCTGATGTCTAGGACACTTCCCAAGACTGGATGACCCTAGAGGAAACCAAAGTGATATCTCTTCCTGAGATAAGAGAAGGAGTTTTCCCCAAAGGACAATTGGGTTCCAGCCTGTGAGTCTTGAAGGATAGGGTACTTGAGAGGTCACCATACTAACTAGAGAGCAGGGAATCTTCTAGAATGTCCTTTGCATATACCCTCAGATTTCAGGCATCTTCTCATTTGATATTCAAAATGAAAGTCACACTCTCCTTTTTCACAATTCCCTTGTGTGGTTGCCCTACATCTCTGTGTACCTTGTATAGCTTACACAATCTGGCATTCTTTCTAGAACACAGGAGGGAAGTACGTGACTATTTTTCCTCATTGTTCCTAATTGGGGAATGGGGTAGGGGTTAGACCATGAAGGGTCTAAGGCTCATGGTCTCCACTAATAAAATTGATTATGGATATCAGTCCATAGAAAGTTAGAGAACATTAAAAGATTTGTGACCTTATAGGAGTGTCCTGGAGAGGCCAAGGACAAGTGTGACAGTGTGACAATAAAACCAAACCTTCTGGTCCCCCCACAATGGGTTAGCAAGTGGGAGATGTTGATAAGTGTTTTAGCTCAGTCCTGAGTTATACATATAGGACAGTTTAAAGGAGATCAGAGAAAATAAACATGGGAAAAAGAAAATCTTGCTGTGTATAATCTTAACAAGATGGATAATTTTGTTCTATAGTATCCTCATCCAATTAACAGATGTCTTCGGAACACAAAGAAAATAAAGAATTCAGTTAGCCATCTGATTTTGCCTGAGGTTTCCTAGTAACCCAGTTAAAATGTAATTTATAAGGCAAACAATCCTCTACTTTTTTGTATCATATATAAAAAAACGTGGCACGCTCTAATTTAATTACCCTTATTTCTGGTGATACTCTGGATGTCTTTAAATGCAGATAGAATTTTTTTTTTCAATTTGAAAAAAGTAAAAGCAAAAACAATAACTTATGTATGAAAAAATAAAAACCCCGCCCTGCTATGCCCCTTCAAAAAAGCACCACCTACAGCTCTTTTAAAGATCATTTTAAATTAGCAAACAGCATAATATGTCACTTAAGTTTAAACTAAAACTTAAAAAAGCAGTCTTAAGAATGCTCATATTTAATTATGTCTCCACGTAATTAAGTGTGGCAAGCTGATGATAAAATCTTTAAGTGATGACTCATAAAGAGATAAAAATGGAGCATGTGTTTAATCAGTTCACAGCCTTCCTCAGAAACTGGCATCGCTCAGGTGCTAATGAGACACCTGTTGTTGGGAACACCAGAGAGAGCAGCTAATCAGCTGGGACAGAAAGAGAAGGGCTCACTGTTTCTGCAGGCAGGTGGCTCTGTCAAGATGACTGCCAGGAGGTTTAAGCTCTGAGAAGATATTTAAATATAAGCACACAACCAATTCCAGATTTTTAAATAGAAAAAAGGGAAAGAAAAAGTATTTCTTCCACCAGTTCAGTGATAAATTGTGAAACAATCTTTTAATTTTTAGATCATAACGATTTTAAGTTTTCAGTGGCTGATACATGTAAAATTCCTTTTCTTCATGGTTTTCCAAGGAACTGTGTTATGTGCATTCAAGAAATGTTATTTATACTGTGTAACCAAGTTTCACTTCTTTCTGCAATTTAAAGGGTTATTTTCTCTATCTTCAAAATGAATAGTGAGTTATTTCCACATGATATGATAATAGAAAAATAAACTTGTATTCTGGTCTCCATGCTCTTTTTCTGGCTAGGTTGTCTGACATCTATGTGTTAAGAGATATGACTATGCACCAGGATGGAGAAATGGGGCATTAATATCTGGGTTCCTATGGAACCTTAAATATGTATTAGAATTTGACAAGCCTAATGGTCCAATAATGAGAAATAAAGACAAGACCATTCCTCCTGAAAGGTGAAAGGTACAATGGCTAGTACTGTCTTCCCTAGAGGACTTTAGACTTGTTGCAGAACAAACTCTTCCACTCTTCAAATTATTCTCTGTGGGCTATTCAACTTTTGCCTCTAAGCAGAAACCACCACCAAGGAGCTATTTGGCACTGAGTTTAAATAAACTCATGCTGTATTAAAAGAGGCTTTAACAACATCTCAGAAGTATGCCTTACTATTTCTGGAAATGGAAATTGCTCATGAGCTTCACAGAGCATCAGAAGTTTTGGAAGTTTAGAGTAAAATAGATGGGCTTTTATTAAACATATGCAGAGAAAAAGCCAAAAGAGTAATGAATAATTGTTTTTGAGGCAAGACAAATACAAGGTCATATTTGAAAGGAAGAATAGAGATTGAATGATAAAACAGGCTAGATGTGAATTGGAATCCTGATGGGTAATACTGGTAATAATTCCACTTTGGGTATTTGCCACACAAATTTGGCTACCACAACCTGGCATGTGTCATAGCTCAGAATAAGGAGCTCAGGCAACTTTAACATAGACTGCTTGTTCTAAACACAGTCCCTTTATAGTCAAAATAAATGAGAGAACACTCGGATGCCACATCTGATGCCCCCATCCCCCAATTCCTCTAAAAAGCTAGAAGTTATTCAGGCTGGAAAGTGAATTATTATCTAATAGATTATCTGCCATCAAGAAATCCACCAGATAACTACTCAACCTCCTATTAATTTTTTTTTTTTTTTTGCTGTACGCGGGCCTCTCACTGTTGTGGCCTCTCCCGTTGCGGATCACAGGCTCCGGACGCGCACAGGCCCAGCCGCTCCGCTGCATGCGGGATCTTCCCGGACCGGGGCACGAACCCGTGTCCCCTGCATCAGCAGGTGGACTCTCAATCACTGTGCCACCAGGGAAGCCCTAATTTTGATTCTCTATGTATGCACTGCTTATGAAAATATTTTGAATCTCCATTATAAAAAAGCAAATGGATGAAGGTCTTAGTGTCTGTTTAAACTTTGGAAGAGTCTTAACTTTAGAACATATTAACTTTATACCCAAATAACTTGTTTTCATACTCCATATAAGTAATGATTCCAGTTTACATAAAATTTAGATAACATTTTGTAAAAATTTATATAAGTTTACATAAATTATTTTAGGAAAACATTAATTGTGTAAAGTAACATCAACTTGGATAGAACTTATGTATTATTTATTTTATATTAATTTTTAAATCCATAGGTTAACATTAATTTTATATTTTTTGCATTGTCTATTTTTGTTCATAGATTTTATTTCTACAAGAGAATTCCATAGGATTCTTTTAGCAACTGACTACTTCCTGCCAATGACATCTTAAGTGAAACAACACTATGTATGTAAAACATCAAGATATGAAACAGTGAGTCGTAGCAGACCTTCTTTGTGGAAAAGTGTGGGGAAGACGTGACCAAAGGGTATTTAGGGTAGAGGAAGCAGAAAAGGATGGAATACCTGTGTATTCATTTATAAACAAATTCTGCCTCTTTTCAGGAGGTGTACTTTAGATTTTAACTCTCTGAAATTTCACAGAATTGAAAAGTTTGGAGTTCAGAAAGAGAATATAATCAACAATTTGATTTTAAAAGAATATTTAAGAGTGACTGTCAAATTTGCATTCTTTGACCAGGTAACTTTTCAGCCAGAAGCCTTACTTTGGTTGCTGAGTGCTGACCTGCCTTTGCTGGAAGTTGGTCTGTGCACAGGACAAGCCTCCATTCCACATGCTGGTTCCACTCAATGCAAGTGCTCTGAGTGGGGTTGCCCCTTTCTAGTACAAAGGGCATCTGCAGAAGGAGGGGTCTCTCAAAGGTGGAAGGCTCTGCTTTGGAATATGTTGAGAGCAGAGGAAGATGCTTACTGAAGGAATTGCTTGTACTGTATTCTTTTTTCACTTCATCTCATGTTTTCACATTGCGAGTTATGATTTATACTTTTCAAAGGCTGATTTGCATAATCTCTCATGTTCTTGTTTCAGTTGCAGATTCTTATTCAGACCCTAGATAGGTAAAGTGTATATTTTAATGGTCCTTTTGGCTACCCTTAGAAGAATAGAAGTTTGTCCTTTCTCATTAAAACGTATGAGCTTTTACTGTTATATTTTCTTATTAGCTGTATTGTGTTGTATTCTTAGCTCATAATAGTTGCCATAAACTATTGAGTTTCTAAATATGATTAATTGTTTTTATTGGAGATATTTTTGATAGATTTTCCATCCCTTCTCATGAAAATTATTCTCTTTTCTCCCCTCAGTCACTTATGGTTTATATAGATACAGTAAGTGCTTTATATGTCCTTTCAAAAACAAGACTCAGAAAAAAACTATAACCTCATTTATTAAGTATAATTGTACTGAAAAAACTACAATTAGAGGTTCTGAAACCTGTTTATAAAATTTTGGGAAAAGTTTCAAATCTTGCTTCTGACATAATATTGCTATGAAACAAAAATGGCATGTATTAACATCTCTTATAAATCCATTTTTCAAAAATAAGTAACTTTGTAAACTTTGTAAACTTCCAACCAATTAACTCCAAAATGGTTAATCTAGTCTAAGTATGGTCTGTGTGCTAAACTGTTTAAACTTCTTAATCCATCTATTGATGTAAATAATTATAAAAATTAGCTTTCTTTAGAAGCTCTAGTTATTATTTTGGAGTCATGCATAGATAGTCAGCCCCTACTCAGATTTTAGAATTTTTCATGAATTCTTGGGGAAATAGAGCCAAGGAAGTAAACGCACCATTATTTTTATTTATTCATATATTTTGAGTTCTCTTTGTCTTCATTTTATTAAAGTCAAAAACATAAAGTTATCATTGATCAACAATATGATTAAGAATATACTTCCTGCACTTTATGTAATTATTTTATAGTTCAAAACACTTTCTGTTCATGTTTACTCTTTGAATAGCTTTGGCCTTTCTTGTTAGTGTGTTATAAATGAAAATCATTGTAGCGCAGATATAATTAAGCTCCTTTCTTTCAAAAATTCTGCCTCACAAAATTAAGTACTTAATCAAAAAATGTTTTGACTAGTTTGCATTTAAACAGCGAACTGAAGACCTGATTTAGAATTTCATTTGGCACATGAATGGGTTTCCTTTCTCTGAATAGTAAAATACAGTCACTCCTTAGTGATCATTACCCCCTCCTGGTGACTAGGTTTCTATTCCTACTCAAGCTACCACCATGGAGTAGTCAGATTAATTTTTTACAGTATTTGATTAGCCATAATAATGCATTGCCTACATGTTTAGAAAAAGTTAATTAATGTGTTTTAGGTGATTGCAATCATAGTTATTCAACTGAAAATGCTTTCTTCTTTTCTTTATTAATAATTATAACAATCTGTATCACAATCCTTAAATTCTGTAAATATTTAAGATATATAATAAATAAGAAAGTATGTGAGAATCTTCATATATATATATATATATATATATATATATATATATATATATATATATATTCTGTGTAGCTAAAAACTAAAGTTTTGAAACTGGAAGGTAGTTAATTCATTTTGACTAGTGAGATAACCTGTAATGTTTTGAATTTTCTGGGAACACAGCTGCCACTGACCAAGACAGAACAAAAATCCTTTTTGTGTGACTCTAGAAATGATTTTTTTTTTACCAAAAGATTTGTTACCCTTAGAATATGGGTGAGACTGGGAAAGGATGTGGAATTGTCTGTGCGTGTGTTTTGTAGGTGTGTGTCATGTGTGTGCCTTCATGTGTGATGCAGAGAAAGATAAGAGGATTAAGAAAATCACTCCAGGATTGCATATTTATAGGGATTCTTGCTTAAGGTATTATACTGAGAATTATTTTCATACAATTTCTAAAGTAATTTTGGGAAGTGGAAGATCGAATATTTGTTCTCAATTAGCATGAATGTCACTGTATCGAGAACCAATAACACAAAGAATGTGTAAAATAGATCATTGTTTAATAAATTAATAGAAGTGGAAGGAAAGATGTTCCTGGTTGAGAAAACAAGAAGGCAAGGCAGGTGTGTGTGTTGGGGATATCACAAATCACTGATATGTGAAGAATGGGAGACACTTTGAAGGGAGATAAACCTGGAATAGCAAGTAGGTTTAGTCCAGACTCCTGAGCACTTTGGAGTTCCATGCCAGGTAGCTGTGTCTTGTTTCCAGACACAATGAATTACTGGATATCACTGAGGAAAAAGAAATGGCTTCTTTCACATCTTAGAAGAAGAGCTCTGTACAGAAAAAGAGTTTGAAATGTTAAGAGATGAAATCCTTAACTGTTAAAATGTGTGACTATTTTCCTCCCTTATTTTAATCTCCTTCCCTCCATACGTCTCCCTTTCTTCCCTTTTTGTCCTTTACCTTCGTTTTTACCAAAAGAGTAAAAAAAAAAAAGGTACTGGTATTTGTACCCTTTGGAATCACTGATCCAATCAGTCAGATATTTGTATTAAACTGTGTCTGAAGAAAAACTGAAAGATGAGTGAGAGAGAGAGAGAGAGAGAGAGAGAGCGAGAGAGCGTTCTGGTCAAAATCATCATTTCCAGCCCACCTTTTAAAAATCCCCTTCTCTCCTCCTATCTCTCTCTCCACCTTCTACCAGACCTTCTCATCATTCAGCACATTCCCCCCAACTTGCTCCCTGAACCCTCAGCTGAAAAACCTCTTTCGTTTTCTCCCTTCTTCCACTTAAACCAACTTAACTTACATCTTGCTAAGCCCTTCAATTTCCCCTCTAGCTACTCTGCTACTCCATCTGCCCATTCTCCATTTCTCCATCATAAAAGTCCAAAAACTTCTCTGGCAAGGATCAGACTATCCTTAAAGTTCTGGGATATTGAGCAGAAAGACTGTTCTCCAGCTACGAGCTTTGGAAGGAGGAGAGCTGAGAACACGTATACACAAATCAGGTTTGATATTGTAGTAGTTTAGTTAATATATATATATATATATATATATATACACACACACACACACACACACATGTGTTTCCCCCAAGACTTATTTTGGCCTTTATGGCCCTTTTTTTCTACTTGAAATAATGTGAGTCTGGCAAAATGCTGATATTTGCCTTTCACCAAGGCACTGAAGGGCTAGGATAGAACTAAGTGAAAAAAAGAAAATTAAAAAAAAAAAAAACCTTCACTGAGTTACAAAACTGTGTGTATCAGTGTCATATTTGTTACATTTAATGTGTGGAAGGATCCTTGGTGACTATTTCTGAAAACAGAATCACTCAAACGGGTCTTAATAGGAGCACCCGAACCTGTGATTTTGATGTTCCTTGTAAGCTGAGAAAATCAGGCCTTGTGAGTAATTGAATGAGTGTCTAGAGACTTATATAGACGACGGCTTCATAAAGTGGTTTGGATGATGACTCAGGTGGAATGCTGCCTCCAATTTGGGGCCCATTATGGCTCAGGGACAATGATAATGTGCCCATAAAAGCAACAGATTGGTCCAGAATGGGTACTATAAAGACAGCCTTTTCCTAATCATGTCACCATTTTGTGTCTGCTGGTTTGGATTATAGCCTAGATGTTCAAAGGCAAGACCATAAATGGAAAGTATTGAAAACTATGTCATCATAAGCCAGAGTGATCTTTAAAAAATTGCAATCAGATCACCCCAGCTCCCCAGTGTAAAAACCTTCAGTAGCTTCCTAGGCATTTAAGAAAATATCTTTCAACCTGGATTAAAAGGCCCTGCATGAATTTTCTCCTGTCTCCCTCTTCAGGACCATCTCCTCCAGGCCTAACTCTATACCTACTAGATCCTCACAGAATACTGTCAGGTTTTAATAGCTGCCAGCCCATTCCTACTTTATGATGCTGGACTGCATTCTCTCTGCCTGGAATACTCTCTCAAATGATCTTCCCATGAGAGGTTGGCTTTGTCATTAAAGTCTCAGATATTTTTATATGCTTAGCAATTGACATGGTCAAGCAGCTTCTATTTCTCTCTTTCTCTCTCTCTCATCCATGAATCTACCTCTTTTCCCATCCTTGAATCTACCTTACTCATGATCTAAAAATAGAAAGAGTCTTCCAGGAATACATGCTCTTTCTTTCATATTTGAATGAGTCTGAGAGTGTAGAAACTTATCAAACATGATATATTAATTCTTAAATGTGTTTTAAACTCTAAATAGGACTTCTGAGCAATGTAGTTTTATCCTGTCCTCCCTGGAACACTGCAACAAAGCCGTGCCAACAAATGAGTTCCCTAGACTGACCCTGACATTTATTTCTGAGCCTGTTTTCTCAGGGTGTCAAGTGCACACTGCACAGATGCGCTGACCTAAGATATCCTGATTGAGGGCCTGAGCATGCCCTGGGGGCTTCCTCCAGAGACAGTTTCATCCTTACATGCTCCTGCAGGTGTTTTGTTAGGTGTTTCTTCTAATCTCTGTGATAACTACTACAGCTCGTTTTCCCCCACTGAGGGAGCATCTGGCTATTTGTCTAAGAGAAGATGCTCAAGAAATTAGCGTCTGGTCTCATTTTAAATCTTCCTTCATCTGATTTTGCAAAAAAGGCATGCATATGGGCAAAGTGAAGCGGAGTTGAGAATCAAACTCAGGATAAAAATCATGAACATAGCAGGATAAGATGCAGTTTGATATTATGACTGGTTTTCATTTTGTTCCATTAATAAATGTGTTCTATATTATGCAATAAATTTGGCAGAGAATATAATACATATACACTTACAAATGCACAGATATGTGCAAAAAATTTAAGTGACAGAGTCACTAGAGTCACTATCCAGAAAACTGAGAAAAAAGATTTATAATTTTCTTCCCTAACCCATCCGTACTTAACATTTTTTATATCAGTATTTTTTTTAATTCAGCAACTTTTTTTTAACTAGCTTCATATTCCAAATTTCTTATACTATTTTGCCCTCTTTATTTGACATTAGAATTGATTTATTTTCTCATCTTTGTAAAAGATTTACTGTCATTTTTGAACATGTTAATATTTTGTCAAGTAAATTAGTTTGCTCCATCACTCCCCTATTGATGTTATTGCTTTATATATAATTTGTTTTCAATTTTTCATTGGTTAGCTTCTTTTCTAAATGTCATATTGCTAATTAAATTTAAATGTATAAAAAATTTTAACTCTATGTATATATATATTCATATCTAGACATTGATTTATTTTGTGAAATTCTAGGTAAAGGCAGTGGTCCTTGAAATTTGAGTCATGGCCACTTTTCTATCAAAACATATATCAAAATTGTCTGACATCAAAGTGCCATTTTATGGAAGTATATACACAGGAAGGAAAGGCAGTTTTGAAAGAAAGATTGTTACTCCCACTCTTTCAGAGATAGAAAAGAAAATATTCACTTTCCAAGTCTATTTTGATGTTTAAGAAATCTTGAGAAATGTGATGAATTGTATCCTAAGATGCAGCTTTGGTTAGAAAGATAAAAATGATCAATGGGTCAAATTATTGCTAGTGCTTCCCTAACCCCAAGAACAAAGAGTTACACTGTGGCTGCCTTTCAGCTAAAGGTGTTTTCAGTTTCTTAATAGAATTCATTGTGAACATTTCACGAGAGTTTCACTGAAGAAAAATCTGGACTTTGAGCATCTCTAGAAATACTAGAATCTGAAGCAATATTAGATGCTTGTTTTCCCTTCATAATAAGCTACTGAAGCTTAGTGGAGGCAGCCCCTCGGATGGCCTGTTTGCCACAATCCTCATCTTCACCTGTTTCCTTTGTGTTCACCATTGAGTTCAAAACCTTTGATAACCTCTGCAGTCCCAACTTTACAAAGGGTGATACTGAGGCACAGGGAAATTAATGATTTGAGCGGACAAGTGACTAGTCATTGGTAGAGCCAAGACATTTCAAGTTCAAAAAACTCTCATTTGAAATATTTATTGCTTTAAAACATTATTACTCTATTTCAAATGAGCATTTGTTGGGCATCAATTATGTGTCAAGTCATTATGGTTGCTATAGGGACAATGATAAACAAGACAGGAATCCTGCTCTCCTGGAGCTTACATTTTAGTGTCTAATGGATGAATACCGAAGAGGAAATAAATTCACAAGTAATCATTTCTGAAGAGGGTAAGCCAGTACTCTAGAGAACTGAAAAATTAATATGTCCTTCCTCCCAGGAAAGGTTACCAAGTGTAGTGGAAAGGGAGCCAGGACATGTCAAGGAGCTGATGCTAAGAGGAAGGGAGAGTGGTAATAGAGGAGGGTGGTGTTTTGAAATGAAGGATTTATCTCAGGCCATTTGATTCAAAGGAAAGGGGTAGCTAGGTTAGGTGTCAGAGAACAAGGAAGATTGGAGAAAGACTTTTAGAAGCCTTGTTGGTAAGCAGGTTTGCATAGTTCTGATTATAGTACATAATATGATGATACTTTTCTTTCCCAACTTGCAATCTCTAAGAGCATGGATTCTTCCAGAGGTTTTCCAGACATAGTATGTTATTAGAAGTGATATTTCAATGATGACGATTCAATGTTGTTATTAGAAATGATACTTCAGCAACCTAAAAAGATTATCAAGGCACTATACCCAAACAACTTGGTTGGATGAAATACAAACAAACTGAAAAATTATAGATAAGAGTTGCCAAAACTAATATATGCTATTAGAAATGAAGAGAGTTGGTACTTTCACCTTGGGGGTAGCTAGTGACTGGAATGGAGCATAAGGGGACTTCTGGGTGCTGGCAATGTTTCGTTCTTTGATAAAATGCACTTCCATAGGTGTATTCGGTTTTTAAAAAATACCCTCAAGCTATACATGTGAGATATTGGCACGTTATTGTATTCTTTGAAAAAAAGAAAAAGTTTAAACAGTAAATGAAATAAAAACTGGCAAATAAGTTACACAGATATTACTGGTATGAAAAAATTTTCAGGAGAAAGGAATCTTTTTAATACTTAAAAAATGGGTAGACTTCATAAACAGAGACAGAGAGAAAGGGTATCCAGAGGGAGGGAACAGCATGACACAGAGGAAAAATATAGACCAAATACCTGGATCAAGAAGTCAGTATAAGCTCCTCAGGTGACCTGGTCACCTCGGGTTATCCTCGTCCAAGCCTACAAAAATACCTCATCAGGATTCACTTGTGAATCTATGGCAAGTGACTTGATAGCCACCCCAAATCTCAGCCATAGCTGATCCTTAATTTTGCTTTTATTTTTTTTTTAATTCTTTACACATCCATGACCTTGAACAGTAGTTCTCAAGCTTGAGCATTCCTCAGAATCACCAGGGAGACTTGTTAAAACATAGAATGCTGAGACCTACACAGAGTTTCTGATTTAGTAGTTCTGGAATGGGGTCTGAGAACTTGCATTTCTAACAAATCCCAGGTGGTGTTGATGCTGCAGGTTTAGGGATTACGTTTTAAAATCCACTGCCTAGAAAAATATTCCTGGCCTTTCCTAATTTTTCTAGCTGTACTTTTCTTTGTAATCCCAAAGAGACTCACTGAATTTCCAAATTGCAAGAGACCTTAAAGGTGAGTTGAGTCCCTACCAAGTCATGCTCATCTAGTCTACCCTGGCACAGCTATTTCTTTTTTCTATTAATTTAACCCTTATTGATCCCTCAAAGCTTATTTTAAATTGTGTAAGGCTGTACAATTGGAGCAGACTTTAGTGATCTTCTTCCTCTGAATGACTGGATCAATTATCATAGAAACATAGATAACACTGAAGGCCTAGCCTTCCTACTATTTGCCGGCATTTTCTTCCTTTTTCCAACTATATTGTAATCCAATCCATACACAGACCTCAAACACAAACCTCCACTCCCACACACACACATGCAAGTTTTGCTGATCTTTACTTGTATGTCTACTGCGTAACAGTCGCATGGTTAATCCCATAGTTTGCGATACATTAATTTTTCACAGTGGCCCTTGATAATGCTATAATTTCACATTACTCCCACCACTGGGCAAATTGACTTTTATGTAGTAGATGTTGAATACCAGAGGACAGAGACTGCTTTCTGTTTATTCCCAGAACCTAGCACAGTGCCTAGCATGTATTTTTTGCTGGAAAATATTTATTGAATGAATGAATAATGCAGAGATTATTTTTGCCATAGAAATACTGAATATATATGGTATACCACTAAACGTAAAATCTGTAGATGATATTTGAGACTAGTGCTAAGGTAAATAAAAATGTAGTTAAATGGTTTCTTTTTCTATTCAAACCAAATCATATAATACCCTTGAAAGTACACCTACAGCTCAGCCAAATAACATTATTTCAATTTTCCAAAATTCAACGACCACTTTATGTTAAGACCAGATGCAATGCTTATGTAAGTTTCTGGTGTGAATCACATAATTCTCACACCTATCCTCCTCCAGACATTTTGTCTTTTAAAATTGTATTTTCGAGTGCTTTACAAGAGAAAAAAAAAATCTGAAGAAACTCTTGCCTTGGTACATAAATGCACCACTTACAATGGATGTGGCAGTAGCTTGTTGACAGTATGAATATAGAACTAGTAAGAGCAGCTTCCAGATGACATGTACAATAAAATAACACACAAGGCAACTGGGTAGCCTTTAATTTTAGTTTGTATCCTGAGAGCTATTCTCTTATGTTTTCTCTTTTTATTATATGTAGTACCTTTCTCATGAGTCAGTGCTAATATCAGAGAACCTAACTGTTAAGCTAATTTAGGAGATCAACATTAATTCATTTGATTAACAAAATACTTATTGAATGTCTAATATGTGCCAGGCACTGTTTTATGTGCTAGAGATACAGTAGTGAAAAAGACAGGCAAGATCTTGCCATCATTAAACTTATAATCAAATGAAGGAGCAGACAGACAATTAAATGTATGTACATGTGAATAAATGCACAATACGTAACTTCAGGTAATGACATGTGCCGTGGAGAAAAAAATGATCAAGTGACAGAGAACGTTGTGATGGGTTACTTTAGGTGGTCTGGACAGGGGTTGCCTCTCTGTAAAGGAAACATTTGATCCAATAAGTAAATGTCAAGAAAAACTCCACCATGCAAGATACAGGGAAGACCATTCTAGGGCAGAGGAAAAGTGCATAAGTGAAATTGCCAATGAAATCCACAAGAGTTTACAGGGTGTTCTACTTAACATTATTGGTGAATTTCTAAGAAACTGCTTTATCACAAATCAAGATATAAAATAATTACTTCAATGGAGAAAAATAAGAAGTGAGGCACTAAAACATTGCAGCCTGGCAACAACAGTTATTTTCCTTAAAATAATTCCAGTGAAGGGGTTTCTAAATCTCTAAGCAGAGCTGGCATTCAAAATACTAAACAGTCAATCAGAATGGACATTAACAGGGATGCTGCTTGGAAGTCAGCTCTAGGAGTATCGCTATAAAACATAAACATCAGTAAGTAAATACAGCACTGGATGGGAATAGCTCTGCAAAAGAATGTTAGCTTTTCTTATCCTGTAGCATTAGAGCTACTACAATCGGCATCATTGATACAAAGCATGCCAATCTCCCTTTCCACAGGAGTAGGTGCTCACCTTAGTGGTAGTTCCAGATGGAAATTCCAAGAGTAGTCTGGATATTGCAGACTGTACTCTCAAAGTAATTAATTTTATTATTGCCATTTTGTTATCAAATCACATTATTTACTAATTCTCTAGAGATTTATTGAGTCCCTATGCCAACTAAAATTGTCACTCACCATATGGCACTGCAATAATAAAGTCACTAGCCACTGGAATCACTAACCTTCAACACACCCTGAAAAGAATTCAGGGTGGAGATCAGGAATGAGGCACTCTGTGCTCTGGAAAAAACTGGCAGAACGGGCCCTCAGATAGTTAGATATTTTCAGGACAAGATTTTATGAGCCCAACTTCTTGCATCTTCTCATAATTAGAAAAGCACTAATATCATTAATGGAGATATCTGCTCCTTGTGACTAGAAAAATGTCTATGCCCAAATGTGTGCTTGATTGCACATGCCCCCTTCACTAAAATCACATGTGTACTGACCAACACCCCTCACCTCTTCAGAACAGTTCCTCAGAGCTGTCTGAGATGTTGTCTCCTGGGCTACAGTCGTCATTTTGTCCCAAATAAAACTTAAATCACAACTCTCACATTGTGTATTTTTTTTTCAGTTGACACCTACTATGTGCCCCTCCCTGCTCTGGGAACTGGGATTGTGGGAGTGAACAAAACAATAGAAGTTCTGCCCTTGTGATGTTTATATTTTATGAAAGAAACCAACAATAAACAAGATGTATAAATGAAATGTAAAGCATTTCATGTAATGATAAGAAAAAAAAAGGAAATCAGGCAATGAGAACACAAAATGTTAATGAGAGATTAAAATTGGAGGAAGCCTGGACTTACGAGAGGGTGAGTTGGGAACCAAGACCCTCAAGGAGATGAGGAATCTAACTGTACATTTGTTTTTTGGTGAGAACTTTCCAAGAACAAGGAAGGACAAGTGCCATGGCGCTGAGGCAAGAGTGAGAAAAGCGAAAGATAAATAGAAGATGGTTCAAAGAAGCAAGGAAGAAACATCATCCATGCCTTGGAGGACAAAATTAAGCCCTAGCTTTTGCTTTGAGTAAAACAGGAAGTCAATGGAGGTTATGTGTAGAAAATAACATGGCCAAAGAACACTCCCATAAAAATACAGCAAAACTCACAGAACAGAAACAATATAAAAAATGGAAGAAAACTTAACTAAATGATATTAACAATTTAGCAATCATAATCCTATGATGTAAAACAGGAGTTTTGATTTACCAGGAAAACTGAAATTTCAAAAGATAAATTTCAAAGACAAAAAAAAAAATTCAGAATACATGTAGGCAGAAAGATCTGCTTCTATGTAGATAAAATCATAGAATGGTTTCAAATTCCTTTTCCATCCTAAAGGACAGAAGACACTGGCATAGAGTTTTGTGAGAAAAAAATAACCAGTGAAGTCATTCTTAGGTGATATTGAGTGAATGACAAGGAAATGCAGAAAATAGACCTTACGTGTAACATTCTGGCAAGAGGGACAGAGCAGGCTGTGGATTTTAGTAACTTCCCCTTAATAAGAGATGAATAGAACAGCTACTATCCAAACGCTGGTATAAAATAAATAGTGGTAAGTAATAAAATTAGTTAAACATAGAATTTAGAAAAATGTGGTTATAAATCTCAATACAAAATTAAGAAAACATAATGTGAAAAACATCTCATAGCCCTGATATCTATACCTAACAGACAGGTCACAAAAATAAAACTATAGAAAAGTATCATTTTTGAGTTTAGATGTGAAATCTAAATAAAATACTAGAAAATCAAATTCATCATGATATTAAAAATAATACACTGGAAACAAACTGTTTATGACAAGAATGCAAGGGTTGTTTAATATTAGAAAATCTAATAATATAGGTCTTACATCATTAGATCAAAAGTAAAAAATAATAATAATAATTTTATCATTTCATGAGATCCTAAAGTGTTTAGTAAAAGTCAAGCCCAAGTAAACTCTTAGCAAATGAGGAATACAATGAATTTATTTAACAAAATGAAGGATAGCTGTCTCAAGCCACCAACTAGCACTACTCTCAATGACTCATCGATTTTGATTCAACAGATATTTGCTAAGCTCCACCTAAGATGTGAGTAAACAGAGAAGAGTCAAGACAGACAGTTCCTGTCTTTCATGGAGTTTACATTGTAATGGAGGGTGAACTTTGAATAAAGACCCACAGAGGTGAAGAACCTAGCTGTGCACTTGTGGGAACAAGTACATTCCAGGCATAGGGGAGCAGTGGGATAGAACTGGTAATTGAATGGAACTACGGCAATAGAATCAGAGGCAAGGCTTTTATTAGTTCTATCACTTTCTATCATCATTACCTATCAATGCTCTGGAAGTTCTAGTAACTGTCATAGGAGAAGGAGGAAGAAGGTAAGAAAGAGAGGAGGAAGGGGGGAGGGGGGAAGGAGAAGGAAGAAGAAGAAAAGGAAAAACAGGAGGAGGGAAAGAGGAGGAGGAAGATGAGATAGAGGAAGAAAAGGAAGAGGAAAGGGAAAGGAAGAAGTGTAATAATAAAATTCAAAAATAGGACAATTATAACAAATTATAGATTGTATAATTTTATAATGAGACAGAAACAAACTATTAAAATGTGTTGGAATATTTGGGTAAATAGTGATAAACATTTTTTAAAATTAATATTTTCTTATACTAGCAAGAAAAAAACAGAAAGCTTAATGGAAAATAAATGCTATTGTCAATACTAACCATATCACAAAATACTTAGGAATAAACTCAAAAAGAAAGTTTAGGAAACCATTATGAGAAAATCTACAGAGCATTCCTGAAGAATACAGCAAAAACCTTAATAAACAAAGAAAATATGAAGAACCCCTGGAGGAATGACTCCAACTAAGAATTTAACTTAATTTACACGATAAAGGAGTCTGAACAAAAATTTCAATGGTGTTTTTGGAAGTAGGATGTTGCAATTTTCTATTCTTAACCAAAATGATAAAAATAAGTAAATATGTATCTGACAATTTGGAAAACAAAACGAATGAAAGGAATTTAGAATATTAGCTATCATAGCAATACATAATAATCAAAACAGGATAGTACTGGCAATACAGTAGAAAAATTAAAGTACTATGTTAAAAAGCCCACCTTGATTTAAGAAGATATATAGTTTAGAATATTAAAATATTTTAAACTGAAGATTTAGATGTTACAAAAAAGTGGTGGAGGCAGAAAAATCTACACATTGTTTAAATAATTTTTATAAAAAGTAAAAATGATTTATTTTTTGCAACATACACCAGACCTCAGCGGCATGTAGAGACAATGTGTGATCCCTGAAATCTTTCCTATTCTAAGGCAATAAGAGAAAATAATTCTACATGTTCCCTTTGTAATCATTCCTGTAATGATGGGTTTCACTCTGTATATTGAATATATATCTTCCATGTGGCAACATTATTTCCTTGGCTTCCTAGTGGGAAGTAACGTGGTATAGGGGGAAAATCATGGGTTTTGACCTTTCAAAATCCGGATTCAATCTTGACTGTAACACTTGGTATATATGGAATCTTGGAAACATTAACCTTTCATAACTTCAACTTCCTCATTAATATAATTTGCTAATTATACCTACTGTAGAATCTAAAAATTTGAAATTCATTTACAAACTAGCAAATTTGCAAACTTCAATTTGCCTTTAGTACCTTGTAATTTCTAATCCAAATATTATCCCTCAACTTTGCTTAAGTGCTTTACTCTTTATTTTATGTGTCTGTACAGAGATTCCCAGCACTATCTCTGCCCTTTAAGTTATTCCCTGTATTAGAGGAGCTAAAAGCCTTTAAACTATCTAGCAGATTCTCTTGCCAACAGAGTTCTATTTAAATTGCATCAATGAGAGACACCCTATGAAATATTAAAGATGGAAAAAAAGAAGCTATTTCCCCCTTTGGCGATAGGTAGACACATGGGCAATGGCAAGCATGAGGTTTATACTTGACTTCTAGTTAAGACACCTTCAGTATTATAGGCAGCTGAGAATCAACAGATGTAGCTTCCTGTGGTTCCAATAATTCCTATATTTTTAGAATTAGAAGCAGTTCTCCATGACCTTCACCTCCCTGGATTTTGAAAGCATACAATTAAACTATAATATATCATCAATTTTAAGACGTTTTGAGATTTCAGAGATAAAGAAAGTGGAAATAGACGTCTTCTAGAAATAATGAAATATGAAGCCAAGAAAAATTTCTGTCTCTGTATGGAACTCTCACTGATACTATACCTAACATTATTAGATATATCTCTGAATTTCAAGCTGAGTCTTTTTCTTCTGAGTCTGGTTCAGAGTAATTGTCCATACAAAGTTTCTTGAGTGGATACAGAATGAATTCTCTCACTCACACCACAAAAATATACACTCCTACATGCACACACACAAAGAGAATCACAGAAATCTTATCACTGATCACATAATTACATTATCAACAGTGCTTCTGTTGTTGTATTTTTATGGAGTATTATTTAAGAAAAGTAAAGTTAATAACTGGATGTCTTAGAAAGACAAGAAAATGAAAAATACCTCATAATACTTAATTATCCCAGCATGGCCTACTTTGTTGATAAATTAACAACCTACTTAGTGTATCAAGTGCATTTTGTTTGGATAAATTCCCAGTAGTATAACTCCCTTCTATTAAAATTCTATTCCCAGTTATACAATGCTAAGTATTTTTTTAAGTATATTAGCTTCTATCAGTCTAGGATATTTAACTTCTCTGCTTTTGAAGGTAACAATTCTAGACTTTCTTGAACTTCCTCCTCTCTTAATTTCCCTGAGGTTATGACACTGAACTTCTTCTAGCTTCTCTGGTTGTAACTTCTCTATTATCTTCACTAGTTTCTTTGCCTTCCTTTTTTTTTTTTTTTTTAACGAGGTATCATCCACATTTCAGCCTTCTCATCCTCCTACTGAAGGAGGAACCGTCCTCAACGTGAATTGCTGCCAAGTCTAGCGTAATCTCCCAACTCGCTGATTTTAAGCAATTAAAGAGAGATGTAAATATCCACAGCTGCCAATCAATTGATTTTTCTACATTCTGGTACATTTTACAGATTCGATGGATACAGTTTTCCTCTCCCCACAGACTACAGCTGCAAATTTGCAACTTTTGAATTTCTGTTCATTTGCCACTTGAAAATTTTGTTTGGAAAAAATTAAAACTTTTTGTGCTGAGAAAAAAAAAAAATCAGTCAGCATTCTCTATAAGCACCATAGAAGGCAAGGATATGGAGCAAGACCACTGACTTAGTCCATAAGAATGGGCTACAAAGGGGGCTTCCCTGGTGGTGCAGTGGTTGAGAGTCCGCCTGCCGATGCAGAGAACGCGGGTTCGTGCCCCGGTCCGGGAAGATCCCACATGCCGCGGAGCGGCTGGGTCCGTGAGCCATGGCCGCTGAGCCTGCGCGTCCCGAGCCTGTGCTCCGCAACGGGAGAGGCCACAACAGTGAGAGGCCCACGTACCACAAAAAAAAAAAAAAAAAAAAAAAGAATGGGCTACAAAGGGCTTCAAACCATACTCCACCCCACAATTTCTCACCTCTGACACCTGCATGAATGGGTTTGGTCATAAAACCGAAAGTTCCCCAAGGCAATGAAATTTTAGTGTCATAGAGAAAGCCTTCTTCAGGCATCCATATTCCCTGATACTTAATTGTGTACTGCAACTTCATACTCATGCCTACATGCGAATACTTCTACTTTTTAATATTTTGCAAGTAATTGGATTTTCTGTCTGTAGTCTACCAAACAAACACCTATAGATTTTTTATTGGATCAGGTCATTTATACATCATTTCCACAATGTGAAGGTATTATTTTATTAAGCATTTTTTTTTGTTGTTCAGCACATCCAATGTGCCAGTGTTTCAAGCAAGATATAGTCCTTGACTAAAAATGCTGATATTTCATGCTGTAATTAATTAATCTCACAAATACACTCTTTATTCAGCTTTGTGTGGTTCATCATCACCATTTTTTACCTTCAAAGAACATGTTTTGGGGTTGTTATAATATCCTTAAGATGGAGAAGGGAGTTAAAGGATCGTTGATAAGAGTCCTTTAACGTTCTTCAGGTAGAAATGAAGTGGTCCCAGAGAGAAGTGGTCCCAGGAGGAAAGGGAAAAAGTCAAGGATATTCTCAAAGTTTAGGTTATTCAAATATTGTTGAACAGCTAAGAAATGTAGCTATAAAGAGATTTCAAGCTCTAAAACATGTCAAAAAATAGTAATTAGATTTAACCCACTAGCCGAAACTTATACAACAAATTCTGTGTCTAATTCTAAAAAGCTACCTCTGTTTTCAGATTCCATTCAATCATGATGCCCTGTTGCAGAAAATACCAGTCCAAGAGTGAAAGATGAAAGTACTACAGGTATCCCTGTATTGATGAAAGATCACTTTACACCACTTCACTTTTACAAAAGACCTGTTTTTCACTAACCGTAAGAAATCTGAAGAGGATTTTCACTTTTACAAAAAAAGGTGGAAAGCAAAAAAATGCATTCAGTGTTGGTTTTGCAGGGAGCCCTCAAAGAGGCAGCAAGCATCCTGAGCAGTAAGGGGACACCACCAAGCTCCTTCACTGGTAACTGCATTCAGCATCTCAGCATCAAGCCACCATAGCTTTGAACTGTGTCTGAGAGCATCTGTGCTTTATCTGAATTTTTTTGTGCATCCCTTAGAAAGATGTGCCCTAAGGTAATGGCTTCTTTGCTTTATGGCATTTCAGATTATGAAAAGTTTCATAGGAATGTTCCACTTTTGGATAGTGGAGGAAATCTGTATCTGATGTAGCAAGGTAGTTAACAACACTTTCAGCACCTCCTTTGCTATGTGTGAGTGAGGAGAGATACCTAGGGTTTGGCAGTGGCTGCATCCTCATTTGTCTGCTTCCAGATACACTATCAAAATGCTATAGGAATGAGGTGCCCCTGACCAGACAATACCTTTGGGTACATAACCAAGGGACTTAAGGAAAGGTGAGGGACCTCATTGGCAAAACGAACACACAAGCAGTAATCCTGACAGAGCAACTGGCAATAAGCAGGTAAAACAACACATTTCCAAGAAGCAGAAGAAAACAAAATAATTAACATCATGAGGGTAAATGAAACCAGGCCTGATAACACCACCCAGAGTGGAAGCAGCAGCAGAGGGCATGGAAGTGGCCATTAACCTTGATGACTGCCGAGAGAAAGTGACGGGCTTGGAAATGTGGACAGAGAGCTAGACTTATGAGTCACAGGAAGAATAAATTCTTTCCAATGCAGGATTGCCTGTTTGATTTGTTTTTGTAGCCTGCAAATAAAACATTCCACATGTTTCTAATTGTGAGTGAAATGGAGGGGAAAATAAAACATCCTACTTTCAAACTGGGATCCAAATGTTCTCAAGTGTCTCCTTCCATGGATGGGGATTCTATTATGGTCTCCAGAAATATTATGATGGACAAGGTGTACAATTCATAAAGAATTTGTACAGGTGTCCAAGCAAGATGATTCTTTTCTGAGGCCTCTTTAAATTCTTCTGTTTCTTGTACAGGGAAGCATAATTTTAAAACATTATTTGGACATGATTGATTGCACATAATGTTAAATTTAAGAACTATGATGACTGAAACTTTTAATTTTTAAGTCAAAAAGCAAATTTCAAATGACATCAACAGGCTTATGGTTAGATCACAAATGAAATTGAAAAATACAGGGAAATGCTGAGATACCAGAAAAATGTCCAGTGTAGGCATTTCTCTTCAACTAGTTTTCTCTGATTTGATTAAAAAACATTCATTACAGGTAATTTTGGAGAAGGATTTGTTGTATTTTAATGTGTGTATTTTATATGTATATATATATATTTTTTTTTTCTTCTGGTACACGGGCCTCTCACTGCCGTGGCCTCTCCTGTTGTGGAGCACAGGCTCTGGACGTGCAGGCTCAGTGGCCATGGTTCAGGGGCCCAGCCGCTCCGCGGCATGTGGGAATCCTCCCGGACCAGGGCACGAACCCGTGTCCCCTGCATCGGCAGGTGGACTCTCAACCACTGCGCCATCAGGGAAGCCCTAATTTATATTTTAACTAAATATATTGCAAGCTATTTTCTATCCCAAGATTGTCCTAGTACTAACCCATGATTTCTTCTCATTTTGATAGATTGAAGTCTTGTATTTAAGATTAACTCATGTAAAAAATTCTTTGGTGCATAGAGTATGAGGAGACCCTAACTTACTTATTTTCTAATCAGCAAAATTTCCCAATATAATTTCATGAATAATCTATCTCTTTACTAATGGTTTCTGGTGTTTCTATAATGGTATTAGATGTTAGTTAATATATCTCAGGGAGTATTTCCAGGTTGCTGCTGTTACACCAGTCTGGCTGTTGATTCTCAGATCTTCACTATATATTCCACTCACTGTCATTTTATAACAGTTTTTAATAACTCATTGGGGAATCCTCACTATATTGTCCTTTTAATTTTATTTCTTAGTTATATTTTCCTCCAGAGGTCTGTAGAAATATTTTGTCCAATTTAAAAATATTACATTGAAATAAGATTAAATGAAAATATATAAATTGACCAAGGAGTTTTAGTAAAATGAAATACTACATCTGTGCTGGTCAATTGCTGCTCTTCCAAAATGCCCAGGAATGTCCGACATTAGAATGTCCCTGCCTCAAACACTCTTCCCCAGATAGTGACAAGCTGCCCCCCTCACTACACTCAGGTTTCTGATTAAATGTCATCTTTCCTGAAAGACATTCCCTGACCACCTATGATCAAATAACACTGCCTTCCTCACACTTCATCCTCTTCCCCGCTTTATTTTACTTCATAGAAATTATTATTACATGACATTTATGTCATATACTTGTTTATTTTATGAGAAGTGGAATTTTGTCTGTTACCTGGTAATTCGTCAGCCTGGCACATCAAAAATTCTAATAAATACATTTTGAAAAAATAAATGATGAACTGAATGCTGTCTCCATTCCGTAGTTTGTGATTCTTCAGTGAGGTCACTCCAGTCAGTGGAACCTTAGTCTCCCCCTTTCAATAGCAGTTCTACTGAATTATATCTCTGGGATTGTGGAGGAAGGGGAAGTTGTTTCACATTTAACTGTTTACTACCTGTAACTCAAACATCTTTTCACTGCCCCGAATTCTCTTATAGATCTTCAGAGATTGTGTCTGAAATGACTATGCTCAGCCAAGAGTAGAAGTTTACCTGAAGTTGCTTCCAAGAGCCTGTCCTGAATTTTGAACAATAAACTAATGTTTATGAAGCACCTACCAGGTGTCAGACATCATGCTGAGAACCTCCTGTAGATAAGCTCTTTTGATCCTCACAGCAATTCTGCTAGGTGTGTTGTATCAACCCCCATATTATTAGATGGAAAATCATGGAGTTAAAATAAGTTGTCTGCGGTGTGCTAAGTTGCATGGAGCAGATCCAAAATTTGGATATAATTTTAAAAATTTCAAGGCCAGATATTGATTCTCTCTGTCTCTCTGTCTCTGTGTCTTTCTCTCCCCCTTTTCTGCGAAGCTGTGTATCTATCTACCTGCAATTAGCTAAACTGCAAAGTTTGAGGTCATGGTTACCAAGACTGCTCTCACTTCTGACACCAACTGCAAGTTTAGAGGGTTCCCAAAATGACTTTTACTTTTGATAATTCACTACGAGGACTCACAGAACACACTAAAAGCTATTATATTCACAGTTATGGCTTATTACAGGGAAAAGATACAGATTAAATTCAGCCGAAGGAAGACACACATTGGGCAGAGTCTGGGAGGGGTCCAGATATAAATGTTCAGGACGCATTATCCTCCCAGCATTGACATGCAACAATTTTCATAGAGTATTTATTGACTACCAGGGAATTTCACTCAAGACTTAGTGTCCATAATTTTTACTGGGGCTTCATTATGTATTCATGATTGACTGATTAATTGCCTTCACACTCGGACTCAGTTTCGAGGTCAACTGTTACTAAATGACATAAATCACATGATTTCTTTTTCTGTTATTTTCAATCTCCACCCTAAGACTATCAGGTACTGTTGGCTGCACCCTAAGATCTGGCATCAGCCTCCCCCTTTAACAAATACACTTCTATTAGGTATGATGTATGTTACCTCCTAGAAACTGAGGGCAATAGCAGGAGCTCTCTTTGGGCAAGACCAAATTCTTTACTACCCAGTGCCTGAATTATCCATGCAGCCTTCAACATCTCCTTGTGAATACAACATGGCACGTTATCGCGGCCAGGGTGCTTTGCCAAGTTACATAAACAAACTTAAATTTGTGGAACCAGGGAAGTTAGTGCAACAGAATGGAGGCAGGCTAACACACATGAAGACTAGATCTGATCATCCTGTCATCTGTTTCTCCAAGTGCTATGCTCCATCTCTCAAAGCTTGTTATAGGTTTGGCAGGTTTTTACAGTACTAAGTTGAGAAAAAAGCTCAGATGACAGCAAAAGTGAAACATCAGGACTGTAAACTGCTAATTGCCAATTTCATATGTTTGCAAGGCAAACAACAGCGAGAGATATTGGTGGTGAGAAATTGTTACAGTTTGTACTTACATAGCGAGTGGAAAAATTCAGTTATGTAAAATCATATCCCTCATTAATTATGTCTTCATCCCCAAGTCAAGAATCCTTAATATAAAAAATAAGGATCTTTGAATTTAAATCCTAGGTCTCCCAAGCATTTGCTCTATATTTTATGTAATCTACTTAACCTTGTTTCCATGTTTTGGGGATATGAGACTGATGAGCAAGGTAATATCATACATTATAAAAAGGATTAACTTAGACTCTGAACTGAGATTGCCTGAGTTCAAATCTAACTTCTGATCTTCACCAGATGAGTAATTATCAGCATATTGTTCAATATTTCTGAGCCTCAGTTTCCTCATCTATAATATACATAATTTATAAAGTCTTTGCCATAGAAGAAATGTTCCAACATATGTTATCTACTATTATTATGAAAGCATCGGGGAGAAGTGAAAACCAGCTAGTTAAAATGTTTTTGCAGTTAAATATGCCTAATTTAAAAAGACTTTATGTTAGCTTAGTTTAAAATAAGCTAGGCTAACTATGGAGAACAGTACGGAGGTTCTTTAAAAAACTTAAAATGGAACTACCATACGACCCAGCAATCCCACTACTGGGCATATACCCTGAGAAAACCATGATTCAAAAAGAGGAATGTACCACAATGTTCATTACAGCTCTATTTACAATAGCCAGGACATGGAGCAACCTAAGTGTCCATCGACAGATGAATGGATAAAGAAGATGTGACACATGTATACAATGGAATATTACTCAGCCATAAAATGAAATGAAATTGAGTTATTTGTAGTGAGATGGATGGACCTAGAGTCTGTCATACAGAGTGAAGTAAGTCCGAAAGAGAAAAACAAATACCGTATGTTAACACATATATATGTAATCTGAAAAAAAAAAAAAAAAAGGTCATGAAGAACCTAGGGGCAAGACAGGAATAAAGACACAAACCTACTAGAGAATGGACTTGAGGATATGGGGAGGGGGAAGGGTAAGCTGAGACAAAGTGAGAGAGTGGCATGGACATATAAACACTACCAAATGTAAAATAGATAGCTAGTGGGAAGCAGCTGCATAGCACAGGGAGATCAGCTCGGTGCTTTGTGACCACATAGAGGGATGGAATAGGGAGGGTGGGAGGGAGGGAGACGCAAGAGGGAAGGGATGTGGGAACAGATGTATATGTATGACTGATTCACTTTGTTATAAAGCAGAAACTAATAAAAAAAAAAAAGAGAGGAATGTTACTGTCCTGTTCCCGTGTTAATAACTGAATAGAGGACCATCAAATTTTTTTCAATCCACAAGGGAGGTAGAATTGAGAATAGAATGTAGCTAAGGACGGCTGATCCAGGGGTAAACTCCTCAGAAAGTCCTTTTCTTTCTTTCTCTTTCAATTGGAGGTTAACCCTCATTAATCACTGGTTTTTAAAATCTCTATTCTTTACTCCATTTTTAGTAAAGATCTGCTACTATAAATGCTTCACTAATTGCCCTGCAGTTTAAAATAAGACTAGTAATAGTTTGTTGGCAAAAATACATGATTAAATGTGTCCATTCATAAATATGAATAATGATAATAATATAATATTTATGATACATATATTTTATTTATATATTATAGCACATATCATACATAAAATAGGTTATATTATTTATATTTACAAAATATAGATTTATAAGTATACAATGTTATATAATAAACATAACTTCCATTTTTATTGATTTTTAATGTGATCTATACTGTATTTATACTTATTTTTTAATATTGCTCCTAGATAATTCTGTTATCCTCAAATTTTAGATTAAAGTACAGAGATTCTGGGATGGCAAGAGATTTTTCTAGAGTCACACAAGTAATTGCAGAATTACTGGTATGTGAATCCTGATCTCTGACAAAAATGTCCAAGTCTCTGCCAGTATTCCATGGAGGTGATGATAAAGAAAAACAAATTTAGGATAATTACTATCATATCTTGACTGTTTAGCATGTACCAAAACTTCTGACAGGTGTCAAACATTGTGCTAAATGTTTTGTTTCTCTTATCTGAGAAAATAAAGATAGTCCCAGATTAATCAAACGATTTGATCAAGTCGGTAGTTAGGGACTTCCTAGACTATGCCATGCCTTAAGACTTCTCTCCAATTGAAATGGTGTTTCTGTTGTTTTGAAGACATTTTGAGCATTCCTGGCACACCTACTCAGGTGAGAGGTATCAAAACTCCAGCCACCGTGAAAGATCAGGAAACAAAAATGAAAAAATTATAAATTCTGTAGTTAATAACCCATGATTTTATTGCTGATCAGACACACTTTGTCAGTTTCAGGGCTGAGTCAAGTCATTTCATTCCTCTATACTTGGAAGCCATTGTCAGTATAGAAGTAAAACAAATGTGCATTGTAGTACATCTATAAATAGCATTAAATATATTGCAATGTAGAGAAGCTTAGGAACATTTGTGCGCTGGATGCTATTGTGACTTGGCTGCCTTACTTTCAAAAAGGATATTATCACACAGTAGAATGAAAGCAGCATATCATCTAAGAGGAACCAGAGAAGCCTGAATCTAAAATCTGCCCTGACCTCAATTTCTTACAAAATTTCATTTATTCTTATCTAAGTGTATAATCTGGACCTCCGTAAAAGCCTTATTAGCATTGATTTCTTTCTGATTTGTCATATACCAATGCTCTCTTGCAATGTACTTGACATTTGGCTATCATAAAAAATGAGGATTGGCAGATTTGTGTCAACTTAACTTTTAACCAAACTGCTATGTAATTGAGCAGGAAAGCAATGTTAACATTATGCATTTGATTCCAGTTCATGTGCTCATTGAGCTAACATTTTAGAGTGTCCACCCTAAAAATTCTAATGCATGTCAAATTACTATGTAAATACCAGCAAATCTGAGGAGATTTGCTGTGTCTATATGTGCCTTATGCTGATGAGCACTAAGCCAAGGAACTGGAGGATTTCCTTTCCCTCTGAAATGTGAATCAGAGGATGTTTTTGGAAAGCAGATCAATTTAGGAAGTTGTTTGGAGACGCTGAGCTGTTAATAGATGTTAAGTGCCAAGACCAGGGCCTTGAACTGTATACCAGGGATGATAAATAGTAATAAATAAATATTAATTCCTTTTAGAGTCGCTTAACGCTCTCTATTGATAACAAAACAAAATTAAATGAACCAAATCCCCAACAACAATACCCAGTTGCAGAGAGTTGATGAAGGGAAATAAGAAACATACATGGTCTATAACCAATGCAGAGAAAGTGCTCTTATTCATCCTGTTTTGGAAACTTGAAAGTATAGAGATAAAATGTCTTCCTCAACAGGTATTTAAAAAATATGACTGGATGTTTGTTGTTTGTTATATGTGAAGAGGGAAGGGCACGGTAGTATCTCTGATTAGAGTACCGTTTAAAGTTTACTTTCTTATTAATTGTCCTACAGGCAAAATACTTCCATTATAGAAAGCCTCCTTGTTACTCCTACTAAAATATTGTGGGGTAACAGAAAGAAGGATTCTGGTCTAACTTGTCCTAGCATGCTCTCATCTCAGTGCTATTATTTATTTACTATGGAGTTTCTTAAGCTCTATGTATTATAAAATGGAATAAGACATAACTCATTCTTTTAGATGTTATTGCAAGGACTAAACACGACATGCTTTAGCAAATATAAAGCATTGTATAACTATAAGCAGTACTATTGACAGCATCTTTTATTTGCTGTTTGCTACGGAATAAATAATGCCATGCCTCCAAAGTTTGAAAGACATCTTGTCTTCAGTCAATATAAGTATTCTGTAAAGGGATTCCTCCACATTTAAATTATACTTTAAAAGCAGCCTATTAAAGTACCTTTGACAATTTTACTGCAGTTTCTCTCACATGTATGGATCTTTTCCTCTTGTGAAATCCCAGGGCATTTCAAATAAGGAAAGTTCATTTAGCTCATCTGGTCGATTATAGCTGTGATCCATTTCCCCAACGAGAAGGAAGGGAAGCGTTTCTCAATGTGTATCAGGGAGGAAAACTCTTAAGCCATTAGGACTAAAACACTGCATATGCCACAAGCACTAGGCACCTAATTTCATCACAGATGATTAATGATTCTGCCATCTGGGCTGAATCAGACCCGGGACACGGGGACTCTGTACTTCAGTAAGAAGGCACGTTCACTGCAGCATTCATCTAGTTTAAAAATATTTTATTGACACACAGAGCATTCAGAGTCATAAAAATATATCATGTTTATCACTGCTTTTATGGCATGTATAGATATGACACAGGGGCATTGAGCCGTACAGTAGTAGACAAGCATTTATTTCACCCTAAGCTCCCACGAATAATGCAGAGTTCAGCTTCCATCCTCTTAGCAGGCTGGACAGATTTCATCAGAAATAAGCATTTAAGAAAAACAGAAAAATCAATGCTGATGCGTATATTAGTGAAATGCCCTGATTGGGTTTTGTACATGCTCAGCAATCCTGTTAGTAATCCACCCCAGTACACATTTCTGCCAAAGGCATCAGATTGCTAAACTGGAGATTTTTAAAAATGATCATCTTTCATGGATGTGGGAATCCAGCCAGGAAATGTACCTTTAAGCACTTTGACTAACACCCATAGTTTATGATTACATTATCACCCAGATTCTGATATACATTTTTATGGAGAGCTATTTCCTGAAGAATTATGGTCCAGGACATTTGGTTTTTGAGTTACTGAGTGGACAAACAGTAGAGTATGGATCTAGATTTAACAAACACACCTTTCCATTAACTAAGGCCAGGTTAGGGCAAAGTTTGTGAGATAAAGTGTTGCAAAGAGATCAGAGAAAAGATTTACATTTGCCTATAAATGGCAAGTGTAAGTAAGTGGAAAGGAAGCATTAAGACATTTGCATCTGATTTAAGCCTTGTCCTTATTCAGCAGAATACACTTGTCTCAACTTGTTGGGCTGTGTTAGAAAGGGAGACAGAGGCCAATACAATATCGAAAGAGATGATGGGAAATGAAGGCTTTATAAACATGGATTGCACATCTGTCAAGTGCCCAGAGAAAGTTCTCAAGACCTTCCCACGTCCTGACCTGGCTAAATGGTTAGCTTACCTGGAGGCATGGACAATCTCCCCTTATTAACCCTCCACTCCTATAGCCGCCAAAAACATTGTTATTCTTCTGAGACACCAGAGTTTCCTACATGTTAAAGCACGTGCATATGACTTTTTCGTGTAGGTGATTTAAATTCCTTCAAGGCAGAAACAATCTCATTAATGTGTCTATATCTCACAATTCCCAGTATCTCATGATAGTGCAGAAAATGGCATGTATTAGACCCTAAAGAAATAAATGGTGAACAGTGAACAAAGAAAGAAAAGCTGCAATGCAGAATAGCATGGTAATAACACTCTGCTTAGAGTGTACTTCATTCATTGAACAAGATGCATCACCATCAATAAGTTCTACTGAAAATAGAAAATTTAGAGATGATATGGTTTCCTTAAGAACACAAACATAAAAAGTAAATACTGCTTTTGTTACAAAACTTCCTATTCTTTGTTCCAAGTTTCTTTAAATTATAGCACTGGATTTTCTTTGTGTCCAAGCCAAGCATACACAAGTAGGTACGGTCTTGAAATCAGACGAGCAGTGGTAGACATACCTGCAGTCTAATATCAAAGAATAAAGCAAGAAAGGGTTTGCTTTTCACTAAAAATAATGGTATATATTATTTTGTTTAATTGTGTTTAAAATCTGGTGTCAGCTACCATGTAATGAACTAGGTAACAGCAGGTGTCTTCTGAAATAACCTGATAAGACATATGGAATTCTCTTCCGTATTCTAGAAAGAGAGTGGCATGGAAGGAGTACTTTGGCTCCTTGACACTATGGAGTCATTTGCCTGTGCAGGATGGCTTGCTAGAGGATTGTAAGAATTGCAGGCAGGCACTTTTCCCTTGGTAGAGCAATTGCTCATGCAGAATTTAACTTGTCTCTATGGCTTCCAAGATGCTTCTGATGTGTGCTATTTAGAGGAGGAGGAAAAAAAAGTTGTTTTCAAGCAAGAGACATAAAAAAATAAAGGGAAAAATGATGCATGTTTTATTCCATCTGATCTTATTTTAAAGCAGCAGTGTTTAAAGAGGTATGCCCTCGCTGCTCACTACTTATCATCTTAGGTGGCAAAGGGCAAATTTGTGTCATCTGGCAGCTCCATCACTCACCTGCTGTGGAAGTTTGGATGAGGTACTTACTTAACTTCTCTGTTGTCTCAGTGTCTCCATCTGTAAAACAGGGGACAATAAAATACTTATTTCTAAGGAATAAATGAGTTGACACATGTAAAACTTAGGACAGTGCCTGACACATAGTCTTTAATGTGTCAAATGCTATTTGTGTGGTCAAAATGTTATTTTGGGAGTTTGACCAAAATTTGTTTTTCCTACTTCTTTTGCATCCTGGTTCAGAGTGTGACAAAGGTTCCTGTTAAAAATGTGATCATCCAGAATTTACTGAATCATTTATCATACACTGAGAAGATCACCTGCATCAAGTTTTCATCACCCACTGAGTGAAGCTCTGACTCCTTAGGCCCTGGTTGTAGTATTCACATGTCTTAATGTGACCCTTACCTTTTCCATCCATTATCTCCCTGCTCACCCCAACCACTTCCCTTAAGTTATATGCAATGCAGACTGCTTATCAATCCTCAAACACATCTGAGCATTTTGACCTCTGTTCCTTCTACCTAGAATGACTTTCCTCCCCAAATCTTGCCTTTTCTTCAAGGTTAAATGTATATGTTATTTCCTATGAAAGACTGTCCTCAATTCACCCAGGAAGAAAAAATAACTTTTCCCTCCAGATTTTAGCATCATTTTCTCATACTTTCTAAATAGCTCACTTATTTGTGTATCTGTCCCACTTCCACCAATAAACCATTTGCCTCCAAAAACTGAAACTGAAGCAACAAACAACATCCTTGCCTGCAACAGACACTTGATAAATGTTTCATGAATCAATGACTCCAAACACAGAAACATGGATTTGACAAAACGTCTCCATTCCTAATACAAGAAATATAGACATTTCCCAATATTTATTCAGGGAATATTTATTGAGAAGCAAATATTTCTGGGGTCTGGGGTTGGTACAAGAAATAGAAAGATTAAAATCTGATGTGGAGGGCTTTGTGACATTTGCCTCCTCTTCTTGAAGACTACATTTAAATGGACAAGTGATAGTTTGGTAAGCCTTAGCGTGTGCCATAGATATAAATAAGCGTACCTGAAATGCATCTGGGCAGGCTTCATAGGACAGGTAGCACTTGGATTGACTCCTGGATGAGTTTTCCAGGTGAAGTGATTTAGAATGGCATCCAAGTGGAGGAAAAGAATGATCAAAGTTAGGTAGTCCAAGAGTTGGAGGCAAGCAGGAATACAATCAATGTGGGAACAGCTGTTGAACAGGAAGAGGCTTTGCAATGCCTCATCACCTTCTCGGGCAGTTGAGTGCATAGATGAATTGGTGGATTAGCTTGAGTTACAGGAAAAGTGGGCTTGAAGGCAGGTTGACCAGAATCTGGCCAACCAACCAAAAGATTTTTGTGAAAACTCTGGCCCAACATGATGGGAGTCCAAGTTAAGGATAATAACAAAATAGTTAATACAGATATGAAGCAAGTCTAGTTCAAGTTCACATAGCTGGCAAATTGCAGAACACTTGACCCTATTCTGCAGCTACATTTATTTAGTTAACTTTGGCCAGGTTCTCAGGGTTGCTGAGCAGATGAAGACAATGAGAGAGATGCACAGAGACATTAAGTGCAACCAGAGAAAAACCCAAGGAAGATAATCAATGAAAGACGTCAGGTAATAACTATGGTGTCATGTTAATAAATCTGTAATATACAAAGCCTTGAAATGACATATGAGAAAAAAATTAGCTACATTAGAAAATTATCCCATCTTGTGCTAGAAGAAAAAGCATTCTAAATAGATAAAATGTAAAGAATGAATAAAAGAAAGATGAAAGTAACTTTATTGATTAGCAAGGCACTGTGTTATACTCTTCAGATATGTAATCTAATTTAATCCATTTGATATTATCGAAAATAAATGTTTGTATCCTTGTTACTTCAAGAAGATTAAGTTATTGCCCAAGAACCCATAGCTGGTGGTAGCAGATATGGTTTGTGAGCCCAGGAATGGCTGCCTTCAAATCCCATGTAATTTTCCTTTCAATAGGACCATTCGGACAGAAGAATAAGCGGGGACATTAGTTGTTCCCTGAGTGTCACAGGTGAGAAGATGCTATTTAGAATATTTTCTCTTTTAATAGTAAGCTCTGTTGAAGGGCTCAGTGACCAAAGTCACTTGCTTCCAAAACATTGGTCTTACAGATATAACATTTCACAAACAATTCCAGAACCAAGAATACATATCCACTATCCACTCTACACTGTAGAAAGCCTGGCATAATCCTAGAGTTATCCTACCAGTTGAGAAACTGAGGCTGTCCCAGGAATCTCCCCTTATTCTGACCTCATTATTTCCTGTTACAGATGGTTCTCTTGGCGGAAGTCCAACTGGCTGTCCTTCCGGTTCTAGGCCAGATGTCCCACACGTGGGGGGTATAAACGGCCGCATTGTGTTCAGTGAATTATTGCTGCCCTCCCGGCTCCTGATGAACTAGGCAGGATCAGAAAGCAGCTTCCCATTGCATCTAGTAAATCAGAGCACAAAATACCAGCCTGCTGCGTGTATCGTTCACATCCCAAGTCAGCCTTAAAAGCCCAGGTAAACAGTCCAATAAATTTAAGAAAATTGCAGTTGCTCATAAATTATAAACACTTCAGCTCTCTGCACATTTTTCTATCAGCATATAAAGCCATAAAACTGATTATTTTGTAAACTATAATATGGTAATAGAGAATTTACAAAATGTCTTTAAACTTCCAAGTTAACCGATAGGGAATGGTTACTGAAAATCATCATATATTCATACACTCTTAAAAAATTTATGTAAAAAATTAACACCGCCTTCTACTTAAAAAAATAGCGTTAATTTTTATGTTTGTATTGCCTGCTTTTTCATAAAAATATTCTATGGTATCTATAGGATATCAGTGAAAGAAAAGAATTGTCCTTCCTTTTTATTTGAATCTTCAGGAAAAGAATAGAGAAATATATGTGATATTTACACAATCATATGCCCAAAGACCAGCATTATTCAGCAAATACTTTTGGAACACCTATTATATGCTAGACTCCGGGGATTCAAAGTCATCAAGATATAACACCTACTCTGACTAAAGACAAAACTTAGGAAAAAGAGATAACCAATCAGGTAGTTTTATACAATGAAACCAGTGCATCAAACATAAATAGATAACTAGATAGGTGGATGTGTCAGTGGATAGACAGACAGATACTAGATGGTGTTATGGACTGAATTGTGTGCCCCTAGAATTCATATGTTGAATCCCTATCCCCCAAATGTGACTATATTTGGAGATAGGGCCTTTAAGAAGGCAATTAAGGTTGAATAAGATCATAATGGTAGGGCCCTAATCAGTTAAGACTGGTATCCTTATAAGAAGAGGAAGAGATACCAGAGAGCTAGCTCGCTCTCTCTCTCTCTCTCCCTCTCTCTCTCTCTCTCTCTCTCTCTCTCTAAGAGCACACAAAGGCCATGTGAGGACACAGTGAGAAGGTCATTAGCTGCAAGCCAGGAAGAAAGCCCTCACCAGAAACCAATCCTGCTGGCACCTTGACCTTCGATTTCTGCCCTCCATAACTGTGAGAGAATGAATGCCTATTGTTTAAGCCACCCAGTGTGTGGCTCTCTTGGTATCTGATATCTATCTGTGGATATCTGTGACATCTTGCTATGGCAGCTCAAGCACACTAAGACAGGTGGATATATGAATAGATAGTAATATGGAATCAGAGGATGGCTTATCTAAACCTCTAACTGGGTGATAAGGAAGTCTTCAAAAGGAGATTCAAGAATTTTTCCTCTTAGATTTGCTTATTTTAAGTTATAAATGTAATACATACTTATTTTAAGTTTACAACAATGTAGAAAGCATATAAAATTTAAAAACATGAAAGTGCTCTGCTTGAGTCCAACTCTTTAAAGGCAAACACTATTAAAGAGCTCAGCATGAAGATCTTCAGACCACTTTAAGGGAGCTAATTTGCAACAGTGAGAGGGCATTCCCTAGGGGGTACCTAGAAGGTAGAGCAGATAGAGCAAAGGGAAGGGTATGTGCAAAAGTGAGAGGTATAAGCAGAGAGGAAAGTGCAGAACCTCTCATTTAGGCAACTGCAAGTAGTTTGGGTGTAAAGTTAGTGTGCATCAGGCCATAAATTACACGTGAAAGGGCAGGCACCACATTGTGAAAGTATTGTATAGAAGTGGGCTAACAATAGGAACACACAGTTCCTTAAAAAAAGAAAAAACAAACAGAAAAGGAAAAACAAAAAACAGTTCGTGAACATAGGAAAAGATCCTCAACTTCAATCAAAATTAGAGAAATAAGTTAAAACTGTACTGAGAATAGTTCTCATCTTTCTGATTGACAAAAATCCAAAACTTTTACATAACACTTTCTTGATGAGGCTGTGTGAATACATCACTCTTACACATTGTTGTTGAGAAAGGTAAATGGCACAACCTTATAGAGGGGAATTTGATAGTGTCTAGCAAAATTATAGACAGTTACCCTTTGACCTAGTATTCCCACTTCTGGGAATATATTACAGAGATACACTGGTAAAATATGAAAATATATATAAACAAGGAATCCAATGTATTTTCTGTAAAGGTAAACTACTGGAAACAACCTAAATGTCTGCCAGTAAATGACTAGTTGAATATACTGGTCCATCCCTGTAATGGAGCACTATGCAGCTGTAGAAAATGGAAATATATTGCTATGATGTGATCACCAGGATATACCAACAAGTGGGAAAAATGCAAAATGAAAAAAAGAACATATAGTGAGATACAATTTACCCCAAAAGAGAGTTCAGAATATCTAGACTGTACATATTTGCTTACATTAAAAATGAAAGAATAAACAAATTTAAATGGCTACCAATTAGTGAGACTGGGGAAGAATTTGAAGAAGACAGGAATAGAAGCTAAACTCTTCTGAATATAACTTTTGTAAGCTTGACTTTGGAAATATTTGACTATGCAAATATTTGAAATTTATGAAAAATAAAAAAATTATAAAAATAAATTAACAAAAAGCAATTTATAAAATTTGGAAGAAAAATGAAATGAAAGAACTTAACTGTATAAAGTGTGGTTGTTTTAACCACACAAAATGGAACTATCCCAAACCACTTTAAGACCAATCATTTGACCATACATCATAATAGCATTCCCCAAGAAAAAAGGAAATGCAGAAGCAAGCAAAACAAAGAAACGAACAAAAAAACTTCACACTCTTTTTAATGATCCTCTGATCATGGAGCTGATGGTGGAAGCTGATAGTGTTATTCTGGGCCTGTGACATGTATATTGGGGAATTAAGTAAATGAATAACTATACTGGTGCATCTGACCACTGTGATTTTTGGCAGGAGAGAAAATACACGTGGAAAGACTGATGAAGTTAAGTAAAAGCCATATTAAATTGGGTGTGTTAGTATTAAACTACTACAAATTTTCCTTGTAAATATATGCACGTTGTAGAACTATGCACTGAAACAAGACTAATAGCAAACAGCAGGCCTGTAGCAGGAAGCACTTTTCTTACTCATACCATAATCTCTAAAGAGCATACAGCTCACTGAAAGGACTCAAAGCTTGTTGGAGAAACATCTAAAGCCAGGTCTGAGATAGAAAGGGACAAACTGTTTTCCTAACAAGAAAGTTATTAGACTATGGTGGTCCTGGCAAATGACTCAGGAGCCAACTGAAAAAAATTCTCATTAGCCACATATGGGATAATTTGAGTATCAGTAAAGACAATTGCAAGGGACTGAAACACTTCAAATAATCTTACCTGTTAGATCTGGGAGTCTACCATTTTACAGAAAGGAAAAAAAAAAAAAAAAAAAAACCTTATTGCTTACCTTTAAAAATAAATCCTTATGGCTTACTTTTTAGAAGATTCTAGAAAATCAACTCAACAGTTGGAAAACTGCTAAATAAAAAGAATTATTCAAAATTTATAAATTTTGAGGCATTTATGTTGCTTTTTTGATGAATTCTACCTCAGTATTACCAAGTAGGTGATAACTGGTAATTTCTCTATTTAAAAATAGTCCAGATAATAAATAAAGGACTAGCACAATTAGAACAAATTAGAATTTATTCATAAGTAAAGGGAGTCAGATTATTCTGTAAACAATAAATTGTACATTCCAGTTCTAATCCCTCTTCCACATTTATCATTCTTATTCCTCATTCACAAACCTGTTTGTGAAGTTTGTGGCAAAGCACTTCCTCCCTCCAGTGCATTCTGCATGCTTCTGCTGGATTAATATCAGTAAGGTCAGTTCTAATCACACCATCTGCTTCTCAACACCTTGCAGTAGTTCTTCATTGTTTTAAACATTAAATAGCCTTCTTCAATATTATGCAAATCCAACTTTTCCACAGTAATCAAATGTTATTTCCATAATTTATCCTATATTTCAGTGGTTAACAAAGTTTTTCTGTAAAGGGCTAGGTAGTAAATATTTTAGGGTTGGCAGACCAGAAGGTCAGTCACAACTACGAAAATTTGAAAAAGCAGTCATAGACATGATGTAAATGAGTGGGTGAGGCTGTGTTCCAATAAAACTTTATTTTACAAAAACAAGATTAAGCCCAAGGTCATAGTTTATTGTTCCTGATAAAGCTGAATTGATTTACTCCCTGTTCCAGAGCACACTTCATGCTACTCCCTCCATTTCTGCAGGTCCATGCCCTACTCAGGATTCATTCCAAAGGCTACTCCTTTAAACATCTTTCCTAAACATCTTAGTAAAGAATTCCTTCAGTGCCTATAACATGGTGCCTGATAGTCTTACTAGCCTGATTTTTTAGTTGTGTACCTGTTTGTTTCTCTAATTTAAGGGCAAGGATGCCTCTGTTTGCCTCATAACCTCTGGTTTTCTGGCTTTGTTTATTCAACAAATATTTTGGCATAAATGTAGAGTGCACATGCAGTGGGCATCTATGGCTTATGCCCAACAGCATCCATTCACTGTTCAACTAAAGGTCCAGTCCTTCCCTCACTCGGTCCTTATGCTGCACATAAAATGGAGCCCACTCAGGAATTCAGGGGTGTACCTCCAACTCCATCTTGGACAACCACAGCACTGCCTTCTACCCACCTACAGTGATTGATTCAGAGATGAACATGTGAGCAATATGACAGACTTTTGCTGGAACTGCTGACCCACTGTCATTTCTTCATTTCCACCTGCTTTAGACATGGGATGATTAAGGCCAAAAATGTCCAGTTATTCCATGAGCACAAGGAGTCTGAGATTAAAGCCAACTTGAAATAAAAGGAATAAATTGGTTAGAAAGACTGATTCCTGGAGAAATCTTTTTAACCTTCTGTACCAAGAACTTTAAGCAGTCTGTGCCCTCCAGACATGTCCCTGGCCCACAGCCTTCTCTTCGATATGAGACAATAAATTCGCTTTTATCCTAAACCAGTTTGGGTTAGGTTTATATTATCTGCTACTAAAAAAAAAAAAAAAAAAAAAAAAAAAACCTGTTATTAATGTATGTTATCAATAAAGTTCAGAGGAATCAGTGAAATAATAACCCCACTAGAAGGTATAGTAATCAGTGTCTAAAAATTAACTCTCCTTTCCTATATCCAAAGATCACCCAAAAAGAGAATGCGACATATGATCCAACTTTTCAACATTTACTTCAGATCATTTCAAAACCATAGAAACTTTGAGAAATGGGGAAAAGGGAAGAGATGGCATTTTATAGCTCATTTCAGAGGCCAACAATAGGTGTGACATTTATCTTCCATAACAAAGTATCTTGGGTGAAAATCATTAAGCATTGCTCTAGAAGTTCTCTCTTGGAGAATGTGACACTTGTTTTAAGCCTTAAAAAAAAATCAGCAAAGTGAGAGGAGCAAGCCAAAATCTTACTGAATAGAACCCAGGCAGTGACAAAATGCAGGTAAACAGAGAAAAGCAGCTTCCTTTAGTCTCTGAGCCACAGATTACATGGAACAAAACTGCTTTTCAAAATGTTTTCAGCTGGATGAAAAATGATGTTTGCTCTCTTTCATTTGAGGATTTTTCATATCTAAGAAATGGCCTCACCATAAAAATCACTGTTGAAATGAAAGAGCTAATATCAGCCTGACCATGAGATAATAGGTCTAGTTAAAAGTTATTTATTGACATAAATGATCTTGCATATCTGACACGTTTTTATGCAGAAAGGGATAGAGTAATAGATCCATGCTTTTATAATGCAATGCCCTGTAACAAGTGATTTTTTTGTAAAACAATTTTGCATTCCTAACAATTTCATGAGGAAGCTGATGATTCAAATGATGAATGGCTATTCAAAAAAAAAAAAAAAGGAGAGAGACTGACTTTGTGTGGTTAATGGTTTCTCATAGCTAATGAGAGAACACGTCTCCTCCAGTTTTAGCGAGTGTTGCTCTCTGAGTGATGATAGATACTAAAGATGTTTACAACTTTACCCAATGACTTGTATGTGAATCTTCTAAGGTGGATTTCCATGCATGTAGTATTATTTTGTTGAATATGCATATATTGTATTATGACTTCTTTAAACATTAAGAATGCTGAAAGAGGAATATCCAAATAGATTGCTGTTTTTGTTGAGTTGGTGCTGATAATCTCTTAACTTCTAGTTATTTCTCTTTGTTCTTTTAATATCTTATAACTTGTTGAACATAACTTTGAAGCAGAAAATATAGCAATGGAAATAAACGATACTGGGTTTTCTCCCTAGAGAGGTCCTTCTTAAGTGGAACCAATTAAGTGGAGCAAAGACTGGAGACAATTTTGGTTGTCACAATTGATGAGGCGGGGGTGGGGGGGAGGGGGCGTGTACTGACATCTAGTGGGTAGAGGCCAGGGATGCTGTTAAACATCCTAAATGCATAGGACAGACCCTAACAGGTAACTATCTAATTTAAAAAGTCAATAGTGCTGGCCAACTATTCCCCAAAAGGAGAATTTAAAGACTCAACTAAATGAAAATTTTTGGTTTCCTTCTCTCACTTACATTCAGACCAATTCTTTATTCTTTATGAAACATTAACAATCTGATAATGCCTGTTAGAATGTACGACATCCCACCAGCAGCCAGTCAATTTTTTTTCCAGCCCCACAACTAATGTGCTGCCCTCTTACTGCTTTCTGGTTGTCTCTTTAACTGAAATCATGTTATTGAAGAGGTTTCCAGCCATGTTCATGTCATCAGCTTCAGACGAACCCTTTCAGCATCTGGATGGGCATTTAGGTAATATGGGAGATGCAGGAGAATCTAATGAGGTTTCTTTCCACCTCCTAAGGTACAGAGAAGATGAATTCATGAGTTGGAACATAGAATAAAAAAGTTAAAAGACCACAATTTAGAATTGGCTTCATGGCTTTAAACCAGTATTGTCTGCATTGTAAAGGTGATTAAATGGGAAAAAAAGGGGTAATTTCCCACTTGTTTCTAAAGTATATAGGTTCTATCTGAAGAGAGAAAAAAAAGATTCTTTTATAGAATCTAATAACAAAATAGCAGTCACTTTAAGACATAAAATATGATTTCGGTGCTTGGCTCAGAGAGTTGGTAAATGTGCCATTTTACGTTGGCTGACACCTCTGTGCAGAGTTCCAGAAGAGTACCATTCAGTCACAGCTTTGGCAGATTGCTATCACCCAGAGACCTTTTTATAAGACCAAAACTGAACAGTGCATTGTGAAGCCCACCACATTATTGGATCACGTAGATGAACCCAGTGGTCTGGAGCTTTATGAAGTAAAATCTACTTCCAAGTTTAAATACCTGCCAACCTGAGATGAATGGAAAAATGCCAACTAGCTTCTTCCAGAGTTAGAATAATCTATTCTTATTGGATAAGAAATTGCAGGTAAATAACCCTGTTCTCAGAATAGGGTACTTATAAGGTTTTGTCTGTATAATGAATTAAGGAAATTAATTATCTAGCATCACTAGTATTGTGGATATCTTCGGATATTCTCTTTCTGGAAGACTATACTCATATTTCAAGAGTCAGTGGATAAGAAGGGACATCAGTGGTTAGTATATGCTATTATTTGGAAAGGAAACACCTTTTTGTTTCATTTCAAAGATTTCAGGAGCCTAGATTATACACACTACCATTGAAATAAAAATGTAAAATATTAATAATTAGCTCTGAGGTGAGTTAGCTGACCTCAGTTAATAGATCATTTAAAATACTATGGCTCCTTTTCAGAGGGATTGAAAATTTTTTTTTCTAATACCCTATTTTGCATGATTTAGGTTGGTTCTGAAGAATAGTTTCCTGTGACACGTAAAGCTATTATTGTCTGATAATTATAATTTTAATTCTTCATAAAAATGCAAAGAGACATGAAAAGTGTTTGAGAGAAAGAGAATATTAACATGAGAAATCAACATGAGAAGAAACTCGTTTGAACCATGGTATGATATTTGATTCCTAAAACTTCTCTAAACATAATTTCCATCATTTAATGACTCAGGTAAAACAGAAATATCATTCCACTTGGAACTCTTTTTTGTTATAAAATATAATGATAGTTTTGAACAGTACTATGTGGTATAAATTCTTTTAAGCCTCTTCTAGAAAATGAAGAGCATCTCTTTCTTAACTAGACATTTCTAAGAAGAATTATACTTCTTGGAAATTACATTTCCTACTAAAGCCTGTATTTCCCTCTCCTTCTTCTGCAAACTTAAGATTCTAATTATTATCATTTAAATTTTTCTCATTCACGTATTAAAAACCTTATATTTAGTGCTTCTTATATGCAAGACCCTCTACCAGGCATAATTGAGAATATGGTAGCTCTTTTGCCTCTTCTTATCTTGAGATTATAGCAACTGTAGGAGAAGAAATTTAAAAAGAGGGCAAAGTGAAAAGAAAATAATAAAGTTTCATGAAAGAGTCTATTTCATGCTGGTGTGGACAAACTATCTTGAGTCCCTGTGGTGTAAAATCCTATATACAAATGAAAGTGAAATGAAAAATTTAATTTATTAATGTCTGCTAAAATTTGATTAGTATTTGAAATATTGAAATAATGAAATGCATATGGTAAGCAATTTTGAGTAGTAGCAGCAACATATGCTTGAAATGCATACTTACTTATAACCCATTGCAAACATTATGAATAGGCCATATTTCTTTACAGAAGTAAAATATCTGAATAAAGTATAAGGAAAAACCTAATGAAAAGAATAAGATGTACAAGAAAGAAAAGCAAGATGAGGAAAGTCATTATGCCAAGGATGAAACAGCAATTTGTATTTTGTTATCTGAATTTTTAAAATATTATTTCTATTTAAATATTCCTATTGAGCTTCTATCAACCTGAAGACTTCTATTAATCTGAAAAGTCATGAAATTTAAAAATCTTTACAACTGGAAAGACCTCAAGTTTAATCTTGTCCAAATTTCCTGTTATTTCATATGAAGAATTGAGCCTGAAATTTAGTTAATTCTGTCTTTTTCCACCATCAGAGCTTGAAGTAACTCAACTGAATTCAGAATTGGATTTTTTTTCCCCAGATGAGATCTGAGATTTAGGATTCACATGTGAAAAGTAAGACACAAAAGCAATCTAACAATCTACTGGCACTGAGGACAAAGCAGTGACAGAATTTGATGCATTGGGCAACAGAAGCTCTTTCTTTTATTTTAATCACAAGTTGACATTAATATGAAAGGTAAAGGGTTGGATTTTTGTCTGTATGCATGTATTTATAAATGCTCTAGGCACTGGTATCCTAACTTGAATAATTGTTGAGTACTTTTCTGGGGTTGAGAGTTTGATGTGGTTGAATGGAAATTCACTGAGATAAAACTATATTACAATGATTGTCAGGGGAGGCCCCTTTTGCCATTATACAAATGAGCCAAACACTAGAAAATAGCTCCAGTACATCTGCTTATAATGGTGTTTGGCATTTGAAACAAGATTATTTGGATCATCTGTGATATCTTAACAATGATCCAGTCCCCAGCTTGTTAATAATTCATGCCTTTCAGTATAGAAATATTAAACTTGTTGTTTGTGCAGAAATAAATAATATGTAAGCTTTATTTTTAATCTGAAATGAACATTGTAAATAATTCTAAATGAAGTTCATTTTTTTTTTTTTTTCCAGTCATACACTCTGAATTTCCTGGGTACAGCAAGTAAAGAGACTTTACTAGGATGCAGGCTCTATTGCAAAGTCAACATTTTTTGTTTGGTTATAAAACATAATTATTAGAGATTAAGATGAAGAAACAGGAACCATTACCTGATCAAAGACTTAACACCATTTAAACAAAAACAACTCAGAAGTTAAGATTTTCCAAAAGAAAATAATGACAGTCAGTTAGTTTGTAAATAATACAGGTATAAATCCAGTCTTTGACTCTAATCTTGGGCAAGTACTCTTGGCTCATAACTGAACTCACATCGATGGTTCCCCTTCTTTGGCTCATCCTGAGAAACTCCTGGGGTACCCCAGATCTACTATAAAAGAATCCCTGGGGAAAAGGTTTTTATTTTAAAAAATATATATAGCTTTATATATTTTTAAATATCTTTATTGGAGTATAATTGCTTTACAGGGGTGTGTTAGTTTCTGCTTTATAACAAAGTGAATCAGCTACACATATACATATGTCCCCATATCTCCTCACTCTTGTGTCTCCCTCATACCCTCCCTATCCCACCCCTCTAGGTGGTCACAACGCGCCGAGCTGATCTCCCTGTGCTATGCGGCTGCTTCCCACTAGCTATCTATTTTACATTTGGTAGTGTATATACGACAATGCTACTCTCTCACTTCATCCCAGTTTATCCTTCCCCCTCCACATGTCCTCAAGTCCATTCGCTATGTATGCGTCTTTATTCCTGTCCTGCACCTAGGTTCTTCAGAACGATTTTTTTTTTTTTTAGATTCCATATATGTGTCTTAGCATATGGTATTTGCTTGTCTCTTTCTGACTTACTTCACTCTGTACGACAGACTCTAGATTCTTTCATCTCACTAAAAATAACTCAATTTAGTTTCTTTTTATGGCTGAGTAATATTCCATTGTATATATGTGTCACGTCTTCTTTATCCATTCATCTGCCGATGGACACTTAGGTTGCTTCCATGTCCTGGCTATTGTAAATAGTGCTGCAATAAATATTGTGGTATATGACTCTTTTTGAATTATGGTTTTCTCAGGGTATATGTCCAGCTTTATGTTTTTAAAAGCTTTTGATGATCCATCAAACATGGGGACCACTAGTCTGGATGAAACATTTTAATCAAAATAGGATTTAGAAGAATGGAGATTGAAATCAATTTCTTATAGCATGTAAATCTTTCAAATATAATGGGAGCTCAGTATATTAAGGAACATCAGTATGGAAAGGTAACTTATTTAATAATTTATTGTCCCATGAAATTCATTGGGTTGATAGGGTTGGGGTTTTGTGTAGAATAAAAAGTTTTCTTACAATAGTCATTTGCTTTGGATCCTGACACCTAAGGAATGAATCTCTGACATCTTAGTGAAGAAATTTTACATAAATTAAATCAAATTATAACTCAGGCTCATCCAGTCCTCCAATTTATGGTCTTGCAAGGTGACTTGGTTTGTGTTTGCTTTGGCATGCCATAAACTTTTGACCAAAGATAAAATACTAAATATGTTATATCTATTTTATGCCTGATTTGTTTGTATCCAGGAATTGGACAAAACAATGATTGCTCCAGATTCAAGGTGACTTTGAAATGAATTCATTCAATAAACATTTATTAAATCTGTGCCAGGCCCTAATTTGTCTGATAAAGTAAAGCTTTTTTATTAGTTTAGTATCCATTAAAAGTATCACAAATCATGTATTGATTTTTTTTATAGACATATAAAAAGTATCAGGTAACAAAATGTGTAAGAACTGGGCTGATGCAGTTGTTAAGTATGAAGTACCAGGAATGCACAACTGACTTCTTAGTCTTATTTCTGTTAAGTTCAAAGTCATTTATTGCACGGTTGTGATGTTCAAGGCATCAGTTAAGTGTGAGAGATACAAATGTGGACCCTGCATTCTATGAGCTCACAATTTAAAGTGAACATATCAATAGCCTAAAGAGCTGGTACTTGTGTCTCTTCAGCATATCGCAAATTATCTATTGATTTTAAAAAATAAAAATGAACATATTCCAATGGAAAATGGTCTAAGCAATCTTTAATAGAAAATATGAAGATGATATATTAAAAATAAATCATGTTGTATGTTGTATGATTGTAGAAGACCTAAGAACAACATTTTATTCAATGTAGTCAGCATTCTTTTTAAGATGGCTTTGACTTTTGTCAGATCTGAGAGCTACATTTAAGAATTTAACTCGCACATTTACATATATATTGAGGTCAGAGCTTCTAGAATGCCTGCATCCTGCTGACAAAACCAGCTTTTAATAATGATCTTGTATCACCTCCATAAGTAATTATACTTGCTAGAGATTCAATTTGACAAAACGTACGTTTACTGTACAGCTATTGTGCTATCGTAAGATTCCAGTATTGGTGGATATGTTTTATAATTTCTCACTATGTTTTACCCATATTTGATTTTTTATGACTTCAAATATCAGTTGAGGAAAAAGAGGTATATTGGGTTGGCCAAAATGTTTGTTCAGTTTTTTCCATAAGATCTTCCTCAAACTAGTCTCACTTGTTCAAAAAATGTGTTTCTAGTTTACCAAGTCCCATTCTTCATGCCATTGTCAATATTGCTATGACTCAAAATGTAATTAAAAATCACAATTCAGCTGGGGGATCCCCTATCAAAACCAGAACATTCCACGGCCAGCAGAAATCCAAAGATTGATGCAAAATTTCAAAGAATTATGGCTTTATCTGACACCCCTTTGCCTCTGTCTTCACATATATGCATTCTCTGTGCTGTGTCATGTTGCTCTAGATAGGAGATTCAACAATATATTCATTGTAGAAACAACAATAATGAATACATATACAATAACAACATGAAATATTTGTGAATATAGAAAACTTTTCCCAAAATTTAAAGAGAAAGAGACAAGGAAATTGTTACCTCCATCCTAATTTCCTAATCTCTCACTGGGAGGCTCTCTCTCCTTCAGTCTCATCCATGTTCTTTCAGTGGAGCCAGTACCATCCCTAAATAGAGGACTCTCACGATCCTGGATAGAGTGGCCATAAGAGAGATCAGCATATTATCAGGTTTAAAGAGACAAATGAAGATTTTGACTGGAAAGACTCTTGGCTGCAGGGTTTCAACCTGGAAACGCCTAGAAGCCATCTTGTGATGACAAGGAAATGAAAACAACACAGATGGAAAAGAATGAAGAAATACATCTTGCTTACTTAGTTCAAGGCCTGAATACAGTCAATTTGCTTTTTGACTTGCAATTAAGGGAAGCAGTGAATTTTGCTTTGTTTCTTAGCTTCTTTTGCCACTTGCACCTGAAAGACTCCTCATTGATAGAAAGACTGGAGACATTGTCAATAATGTGATCCATTGTCTCATATAAAATTAATGTGAAAATATCTTTAAAGACTTCATAGGCAGGCAAGAATTCTTCTTTCATGCTGAGCTTTCTTAGTTAAGGTAATGGAATTAGATAACATACCATATTTCAATATTTTTTTAGTTATCATAATTAAAGCAATTGCTTAAGTTTCTGCCCCCATACAATAAAAAACTGGCTCGGTTGGAATACTGTCATCTTTCCACAGTCTTATTTATTTCTCCATTATATTTTATTTTTATTTTAATATTCTCTCTGTGTCATTTTCTTTCACTGAAAGCCATTTAAATGGCATGTTTTTTTAATTTTTCAGAATAAAATAGAATAAATCATCTAAATTTCTCCAACATTAGATAGGAAATCCTCCGGTAGAAATGACATTTGCCATAATATCAGAGTTTTGCATTGAATAATGAACATTCTGAATTAATAAAATAACACTGGTATAATTTAACAGATAAACAGATTGCTAAGGCTTTCCAGGAAATTACTGAGGATTATAGGAATGGGATCAAAAGATGACTCTGTACAAAATTCATTAACTGGTTTTAAATTAATAAATCAAAGAAAACATACTTTCTTTATTAATTAATTTTTAGATAGTCAATGTACATTATATATATACAATATAAATATACATGTATATGTATGCATATACATATACATATATATGTATATTCACATACCCCTCCATCCCACATAGATAATTCGTTTTTATTTTTCAAACTAATGAAAGAATAAAAACATACCACAAGGAAAAATAAATTTTAAAGAATATCTGGTTTCTCTTCTGGCCTCTCTTAACTGTCTATACTACTAAGGAGGCAGATAACAGTGGAAGGTAATTCTGAAATAACAGTACTGATTTCAGACTTACTTCCAGGATGGTACAATAATTTCCCCATCTCTCATTGTGTTGATAGATAAACCTAGATGGTGTAAGCAGTGTCTAAAATCCTAACTTGAAGGGGAATAATGGATTCAAGCAACCAGAAACACAGTACTGTATGGATAAATTCAGCCCAAGGAAGAAATTTGCTGAAAGAATAAGAAAATGTTCAATAGGTCAAAGAATATACAGAAGAACTAGAACTTCTATGAAACGGGGCCCTGTTCTAAGGACCTATTAGAAATAAATGGGCAACAATTCCCTTTGGGGACCGCAGAAGTGATGAACGGGCAGCATTTATCTACCTTATGCCTCCCAGATACAGACTGATGATTCCTGGAGAGTCTGAGGTCTACACTTCACTCACTCACCCACCTTAGGTTACGGGAGTTGAGACTCTGATTGGAAATGATTTGAAGAGCACAGACACTGGGAGAGACCATTTCTCAAAGGAATATCAGGGAGCTGATGGAAAGACATGGAAACGGGTATTAATTAGGCCAAAAATATAATGTCCACTACACAGACTGGGCTGAAATCCAAATCAGCTTAGAAGGAGAGAGGTAGTAAGAAGCTGATTTACAAGATAAAGAAAGGTAAAGCCATAAACTCAAGTAAAATAATCTGAGAATGTTTATACACTCTTTCCAAAGACAGGTCCTAAGTTGTAGCTTATGATACTGTGTTTGTGAATAGTTATTTCAAAGGGGAGAACAAGTCAATTCTTTTTTCCTTTCCAAGTTTCCTAGATAGGGAAGCAAACACACTGTAATATTTTTCCAACAGTCAAGCCTAGATTGGCTTTGCTTTCTTCTGACCCAGTTGGTGATACCCATTTTATCCATTTATATAGCATCTTAAGCTTTTACCTCTTTATCTGTTGTGTATATGATAGTTTGCTGCTCTGTGTGCTTAGCTCCAGATGTTTCTTCCTTTTACCCTGAGTTGCACAGATATACACATGTATTTGTGGTCGTAATATTTTAATGATGATTTCTATTAATGGGCTGCAAGTGCCTTCTACAAGGTTATTTTTAAAGAATGAATCCCAGTCCTAACATGCATCTTGGAATTTGAAACCTAGAAATGTATAGAATTTGCATGTATATGACAAGGCATTAGTTCTTCATCATCTGATTTTAATAATTTCAAGACAATGCTATGTCACAATTTTATCAGGAAAGTAATTTTTAGTGAGTCAGTCAGTCTTGTTACTGATTTTTTCCCTAATAATTAAATGAAAGGAGTCATAACTCTTTTTTCTATTGAATACATGAAGTTCATTGCTTTATTTGTGATTTACCAGTGGTTTTAGTATATTCACAAAGTTGTACAACCATGGCCACTATAATTCCAGAACACTTCCATCACTTTAAGAAGAAACTGCATACAAATTGTATTTTTTTTTTTGTTCTAGTTCTGTGAAAAATGCCATTGGTAATTTGATAGGGATTGCATTGAATCTGTAGATTCCTTTGGGTAGTATAGTCATTTTCACAATATTAATTCTTCCAATCCAAGAACACGGTATATCTCTCCATAAGTTTGTATCATCTTTGGTTTCTTTCATCAGTATCTTATAGTTTTCTACATACAGGTCTTTTGCCTCCTTAGGTAGGTTTATTCCTAGGTATTTTATTCTTTTTGTTGAAATGGTATTTTTTCCTTAATTTCTCTTTCTGATCTTTGGAAAACAGTATGGAGGTTCCTTAAAAAAAACAAATATTAGAATTACTGTATGACTCAGCAATTCCATTACTGGGTATATACCCAGAGAAAACCATAATACAAAAAGACACATGTATCCAAATGTTCATTGTAGCACTATTTACAATAGCCAGGATATGGAAGCAACTTAAATGTCCATCTACAGAGGAATGGTTAAAGATGTGGAACATATATACAATGGAACATTACTCAGCCCTAAAAAGGAATGAAACTGGGTCATTTGTAGAGACATGGATTGACCTAGAGAATGTCATGCAGAGTGAAGTAAGTCAGAAAGAGAAAAACAAATACCGTATATTAACGCATATATGTGGAATCTAGAAAAATGGTATAGATGATCTAACTTGCAAAGCAGAAATAGAGACACAGATGTAGAGAACAAATATATGGATACCAATGGGGAAAGGGGGGTGGGAAGAATTGGGAGATTGGGATTGACACATATACACTATTGATACTATGTATAAAATAGACAACAAATAAGAACATACTATATAGCACAGGGGACTTTATTTAATGCACTGTGGTAACCTAATGGGAAGGAAATTCAAAAAGAGGGGATATATGAATATATATAGCTGATTAATTCTGCTGTACAGTAGAAACTAGCACAACACTGTACAGCAACAATACTCCAATAAAAATTAATTTTAAAAAAAGAAAAAGAAACTGCATACCCATTAGCAGTTACACGCCATACCCCCTCCCTCCACCTTCATCCAGCCTCTGGCAAACTCTAGTATATTTTCTGGCTCTATTAATTTACCTTTGCTGGACCCTTCAGAACCATAAATGGAATTATTCAATATGTGACCTTTTGTGTCTGGCCTGGGTCCTTTGCCATAATGTTTTAAAAATTCTCCCCTGTTGTATCACATATCAGTACATCATTCCTTTTTGTGTCTGAATAATATTCTATTATGTGGCTGTATTACATTTTGTCCATTTGTCAACTGAATTTGGGTTCTTTCCACATTTCTGCTCTTATGAACAGTAATGCTATGAACATACAGGTACAAGTTCTTATGTGGACATATGTTTTCAATTCTCTGTGGATGTGTACCCAGAATTGGAATTACTGGGTCATATGGTAACTCTGTATATAACTTTTTGAGGAATTGCCAAACCATTTTCCAAAGAAGTTTTACCATTTTACATTCCAACCAGCCGTGTATAAGGCATTCAATTTCTCTACATCCTCTCCAACACTTGTCGTTACTGGTCTTTTTGATTAGTCATCACAGTAGATGTAAAGTGATATCTCATTATGGATTTTTTTTTTTTTTTTTTTTTTTTTTTTTTTTTTTTTTGGTACGCGGGCCTCTCACTGCTGTGGCCTCTCCCATTGTGGAGCACAGGCTCCAGACGCACAGGCCTAGTGGCCATGGCTCATGGGCCCAGCTGCTCCGCGGCATGTGGGATCTTCCCGGACCGGGCACGAACCAGTGTCCCCTGCATCGGTAGGCAGACTCTCAACCACTGTGCCACCAGGGAAGCCCCTCATTATGGTTTTGATTTGAATTTTCCTAATGACTAATGATGCTGAGAATTTTTTTGTGTGCTTATTGATCACTGGTGCATCTTCTTTGGAAAAATATTCAAATCCTTTTGTCATGTTTTAATTATGTTATTTTTCTTTTTATTGTTCTGGTGATTGTGTCCTTTACATATTGAGTGCAAGTACTTCACAAGATATATAGTTTGCAAATACTTTCTTCTACTTTGTGGGTTGTCATTTCACTTTCTTACTGGCATTCTTTGAAAAACAAAAGTTTTTAATTTTGATGCATCCCACTTTCTTTTTTTTTCTTTTTTCTTTTGTGCCTGTGCGTTGGTCTCATCCTTCAAAAAATCACTGCCTAATCCAATGTTATGAAAAGGTTCACCCATGTTTTCTTTTAAGAGTTTTGTGATTTTAGCTTTCACATTTCGATCTTTGAACCACTTCAAATTAATTTTTGTATGTGGTGTGAGAAGGATTTCAAATTCATTCTTTTGCATGTAGATATCCAGTTGGCCAACAGTCTGTTATAGCCTATTCTTTTCCTTTTGAATTATTCTGGCCCCCTTGTCAAAAATCAGTTCATTCCTGATTTTAGTCATTTCAGTCTTCTACTTTTTTCTCTGGGTCAGTCTAGCTTAAAGTTTGTCAATTTTGTTTCTTTTTTTCAAAGAGCCAATTTTTGTTTTATTGATTTTCTCTAATTTTTTTATTCTCTATTTCATTAATTTCTGCTCTAATCTTTACTATTCCCTTCATTTTGCTGTTTTGAGTTTAGTTTGCTTTTTCTAGTTTCTTAAGGTAGGTTAGTTATTGATTTGAGATTTTCTATATAGATATTTAAAACTAACAATTTCTAAGTACTTTTACTGCATTATGTAAGTTTTGATATATTGTTTCTTCATTTTCACACATTTCAAAGTATTTTCTAATTTTCCTTTTGATTTAATTTTTGATCATTACTTATTTAGTAATATGCTGCTTAATTTCCAAATATTTGTGAATTTCTCAAATTTTCTTCTATTACTGATTTCTAATTTCATTCCACTATGATCTGAGATATAACTTTGTATCTTTGTATAACTTTTTTTTTTAATTTGAGATTTTTGTGGCAATAAGTCTTTATTTTTCATACCAGGTAACCATCAGAGAACACATTACTATTTTTACACATACAGAACTGAACAAAAGCACTTTAGCATGCTGCTTTACTGTACATGGAAAGTGGCTAACTTCCTCAGACATTAAGTCTAGGAAATAAAATGAGTTAACACCATATGTTGATATGTTTATGAATTACTCTGCAGTCTTAATATAAGCTGTCTTTACCTGAAACTACAATTATAGTAACTTTTTCAGGCTTTGGGCAATTTTAAAATGCTTGTTAATATTTGAAATATCAACTTTAGAGAAATGTCTCTTCAATTTCTTTGTCCATTTCTTAATTTGGTTATTTGACTTTTTATTTGTTGAGTTGTAGGAGTTCTTTATATATTCTGAATATTTTCCCCTTATTGCATATATGATTTGCAAATATTTTCTCCCAATCTGTAGCTTGCCTTTTCTTTCTGTTGATCGTGTCCTTTGATGCAGAAAAGTATTTACATTCTTTGTAGTCCCATTTGTCTATTTATACTTTTGTGCTTGTGCTTTCGGTGTCATAGACAATAAACCATTGCTGAGTTCAATGTCATGAGCGTTTGCCCTATGTTTTCTTCTAGAAGTTTGAGTTTTAAAGCTTACGTTTAGGTCTTTAATATATTTTGAATTAAATTTCTGTATATGGTATAAAATAAGTGTCCAATTTTAATCTTTTGCATTTGTATATTAGATGTGCACTTATTTTAGCTTATATTACTTGGAGTTGCTTCTTAAATATATATATGTATGTGTATGTGTGTCATATTTGGAAAGTTTTATTTTTGTTGTAATTTTCAACCCCAGAATTTCAGTGTGGTTCTGTTTTCTACTGCTACTCTGTATTTTGTGAGACATCATTCTAATACTTTCTTTTCATCCTTAGATATTGCTTTCTTTAGTTCTTAGAATATATTTTAAATAGTTGATTTAAAATCTGTTTAGTTAAGTCCAATGTGGACTTCCTCAGGGACAGTTCCTTTTGACTCCTTTTTTTGCCTGTATATGGGTCATATATTCTTGAGGTTTCTTTTTTTTTTTGTCTCATGTTTTTGATAAAGAACATGGAAATTTAAAATAATATGATGTGGCAAATATGAAACTCTGAGCATCCCCCTAGGAGTTTTTTGTGTTGTTGTTTGCTATCGTTGGTAGCGGTTGTATTTGTTTAGTGGCTTTCTTGAACTAATTCTGTAAAGCCGGTATTTTTTTTGTCATACGTGTTCACTGAAGTCTCTGTTTGGTTAGCAAATGGTAAGCTAATTATTGGTCAGAGATTTCCTCAAATGCTTTGAACCCACACATTTCCCAGTCTGTTGAGGGTCTCTATATGCAAGTTTGAGCATGCCTTCAAACTCAGGCAGGCAGTTTACTACTTTGCTTTTTTTGCTTTTTGTTCCAACATGTGCAAAGTCTCAAGGTCAGCCAGTAGTGAGAGAGCACTCCATTGTGCCACTCCAGTGGCTGTTGGGCTGCTGGTTTATGAGGCTACCATGATTATCAGCCTTTTGTTTTCAAGACTACTTAGACCTGGAGAGAAAGGGATGGGAATATGTTAAAATGCCACAAAGCCCACTCTTCTTCTTGAGATTCAGCTATGTTTCTTGAGTAAACACTCCTTGGATTTTTTATTATTTTTTGCTGTACGCGGGCCTCTTAATGTTGTGGCCTCTCCCGTTGTGGAGCACAGGCTTCGGATGTGCAGGCTCAGCGGCCATGGCTCACGGGCCCAGCCGCTCCGCGGCATGTGGGATCCTCCCAGACAGGGGCACGAACCCGTGTCCCCTGCATCGGCAGGCGGACTCTCAACCATTGTGCCACCAGGGAAGCCCCACTCCTTGGATATTTTTTTTCCTTTTTTTAAAATTTTTTTATTAGTTTCTGCTTTATAACAAAGTGAATCAGTCATACATATACATCTGTTCCCACATCCCTTTCCTCATGCATCTCCCTCCCTCCCACCCTCCCCATCCCACCCCTCGAGGCGGTCACAAAGCACCGAGCTGATCTCCCTGTGCTCTGCGGCTGCTTCCCACTATCTATCTACCTTACGTTTGGTAGTGTATATATGTCCATGCCTCTCTTTCCCTTTGTCACAGCTTACCCTTCCCCCTCCCCATATCCTCAAGTCCATTCTCAAGTAGGTCTGTGTCTTTATTCCCGTTTTACCCCTAGGGTCTTCATGACATTTTTTTTTTTTTAATTCCATATATATGTGTTAGCATACGGTATTTGTCTTTCTCTTTCTGACTTACTTCACTCTGTATGACAGACTCTAGGTCTATCCACTTCATTACAAATAGCTCAGTTTCGTTTCATTTTATGGCTGAGTAATATTCCATTGTATATATGTGACACATCGTCTTTATACATTCATCCGATGATGGACACTTAGGTTGTTTCCATCTCCGGGCTATTGTGAATAGAGCTGCAATGAACATTTTGGTACATGTCTCTTTTTGAATTATGGTTTTCTCAGGGTATATGCCTAGTAGTGGGATTGCTGGGTCATATGGTAGTTCTATTTGTAGTTTTTTAAGGAACCTCCATACTGTTCTCCATAGTGGCTGTACCAATTCACATTGCCACCAGCAGTGCAAGAGTGTTCCCTTTTCTCCACACCCTCTCCAGCATTTATTGTTTCTAGATTTCTTGATGATGGCCATTCTGACTGGTGTGAGATGATATCTCATTGTAGTTTTGATTTGCATTTCTCTAATGATTAATGATGTTGAGCATTCTTTCATGTGTTTGTTGGCAGTCTGTATATCTTCTTTGGAGAAATGCCTATTTAAGTCTTCTGCCCATTTTTGGATTGGGTTGTTTGTTTTTTTGCTATTGAGCTGCATGAGCTGTTTATAAATTTTGGAGATTAATCCTTTGTCAGTTGCTTCATTTGCAAATATTTTCTCCCATTCTGAGGGTTGTCTTTTGGTCTTGTTTATGGTTTCCTTTGCTGTGCAAAAGCTTTGAAGTTTCATTAGGTCCCATTTGTTTATCTTTGTTTTTAGTTCCATTTCTCTAGGAGGTGGGTCCAAAAGGATCTTGCTGTGATTTATGTCATAGAGTGTTCTGCCTATGTTTTCCTCTAAGAGTTTGATAGTGTCTGGCCTTACATTTAGGTCTTTAATCCATTTTGAGCTTATTTTTGTGTATGGTGTTAGGGAATGATCTAATCTCATACTTTTACATGTCCCTGTCCAGTTTTCCCAGCACCACTTATTGAAGAGGCTGTCCTTTCTCCACTGTACATTCCTGCCTCCTTTATCAAAGATAAGTTGGCCATATGTGCATGGGTTTATCTCTGGGCTTTCTATCCTGATCCACTGATCTATTTTTCTGTTTTTATGCCAGTACCACACTGTCTTAATTACTGTAGCTTTGTAGTATAGTCTGAAGTCAGGGAGCCTGATTCCTCCAGCTCCGTTTTTCTTTCTCAAGATTGCTTTGGCTATTCGGGGTCTTTTGTTTTTCCAAACAAATTTTGAAAATTTTTGTTCTAGTTCTGTGAAAAATGCCAGTGGTAGTTTGATAGGGATTGCATTGAATCTGGAGATTGCTTTGGGTAGTAGAGTCATTTTCACAATATTGATTCTTCCAATCCAGGAGCATGGTATATCTCTCCATCTATTTGTATCATCTTTAATTTCTTTCATCAGTGTTTTAAAATTTTCTGCATACAGGTCTTTTGTCTCCTTAGGTAGGTTTATTCCTAGATATTTTATTCTTTTTGTTGCAATGTTAAATGGGAGTGTTTTCTTGATTTCATTTTCAGATTTTTCATCATTAGTGTACAGGAATGCCAGAGATTTCTGTGCATTAATTTTGTATCCTGCTACTTTACCAAATTCATTGATTAGCTCTAGTAGTTTTTCGGTAGCATCTTTAGGATTCTCTATGTATAGTATCATGTCATCTGCAAACAGTGACAGCTTTACTTCTTCTTTTCCAATTTGGATTCCTTTTATTTCCTTTTCTTCTCTGATTGCTGTGGCTAAAACTTCCAAAACTAGGTTGAATAAGAGTGGTGAGAGTGAGCAGCCTTGTCTTGTTCCTGATCTTAGTGGAAATGGTTTCAGTTTTTCACCATTGAGGACGATGTTGGCTGTGGGTTTGTCATATATGGCCTTTATTATGTTGAGGAAAGTTCCCTCTATGCCTACTTTCTGCAGGGTTTTTATCATAAATGGGTGTTGAATTTTGTCGAAAGCTTTCTCTGCATCTATTGAGATGATCATATGGTTTTTCTCCTTCAACTTGTTAATATGGTGTATCACATTGATTGATTTGCGTATATTGAAGAATCCTTGCATTCCTGGAATAAACCCCACTTGATCATGGTGTATGATCCTTTTAATGTGCTGTTGCATTCTGTTTGCTAGTATTTTGTTGAGGATTTTTGCATCTATGTTCATCAGTGATATTGGCCTGTAGTTTTCTTTCTTTGTGACATCCTTGCCTGGTTTTGGTATCAAGGTGATGGTGGCCTCATAGAATGAGTTTGGGAGTGTTCCTTCCTCTGATATTGTTTGGAAGAGTTTGAGAAGGATGGGTGTTAGCTCTTCTCTAAATGTTTGATACAATTCGCCTGTGAAGCCATCTGGTCCTGGGCTTTGTTTGATGGAAGATTTTTAATCACAGTTTCAATTTCAGTGCTTGTGATTGGTCTATTCATATTTTCTATTTCTTCCTGATTCAGTCTTGGCAGGTTGTGCATTTCTAAGAATTTGTCCATTTCTTCCAGGTTGTCCATTTTATTGGCATAGAGTTGCTTGTAGTAATCTCTCATGATCTTTTGTATTTCTGCAGTGTCAGCTGTTACTTCTCCTTTTTCATTTCTAATTCTATTGATTTGAGTCTTCTCCCTTCTTTTCTTGATGAGTCTGGCTAATGGTTTGTCAATTTTGTTTATCTTCTCAAAGAACCAGCTTTTAGTTTGGTTGGTCTTTGCTATTGTTTCCTTCATTTCTTTTTCATTTATTTCTGATCTGATCTTTATGATTTCTTTCCTTCTGCTAACTTTGGGGGTTTTTTGTTCTTCTTTCTCTAACTGCTTTAGGTGCAGCGTCAGGTTGTTTACTCAAAATGTTTCCTGTTACTTAAGGTGGGATTGTATTGCTATAAACTTCCCCCTTAGAACTGCTTTTGCTGCGTCCCATAGGTTTTGGGTCGTCGTGTCCCCATTGTCATTTGTTTCTAGGTATTTTTTAATTTCCTCTTTGATTTCTTCAGTGATCACTTTGTTATTGAGTAGTGTATTGTTTAGCCTCCATGTGTTTGTATTTTTTACAGATCTTTTCCTGTAATTGATGTCTAGTCTCATAGCATTGTGGTCGGAAAAGATACTTGATACAATTTCAATTTTCTTGAATTTACCAAGGCTTGATTTGTGACCCAAGATATGATCTATCCTGGAGAATGTTCCATGAGCACTTGAGAAAAATGTGTATTCTGTTGTTTTTGGCTGGAATGTCCTATAAATATCAACTAAGTCCACCTTGTTTAATGTATCATTTAAAGCTTGTGTTTCCTTATTTATTTTCATTTTGGATGATCTGTCCATTGGTGAAAGTGGGTTGTTAAAGTCCCCTACTATGATTGTGTTACTGTCGATTTCCCCTTTTATGGCTGTTAGTATTTGCCTTATGTATTGAGGTGCTCCTATGTTGGGTGCATAAATATTTACAATTGTTATATCTTCTTCTTGGATCGATCCCTTTATCGTTATGTAGTGTCCTTCTTTGTCTCTTCTAATAGTCTTTATTTTAAAGTCTATTTTGTCTGATATAAGAATTGCTACTCCAGCTTTCTTTTGATTTCCATTTGCATGGAATATCTTTTTCCATCCCCTTACTTTCAATCTGTATGTGTCTCTAGGTCTGAAGTGGGTCTCTTGTAGACAGCATATATATGGGTCTTGTTTTTGTATCCATTCAGCCACTCTGTGTCTTTTGGTGGGAGCATTTAGTCCATTTACATTTAAGGTAATTATTGATATGTATGTTCCTATTCCCATTTCCTTAATTGCTCTGGGTTCGTTAATGTAGGTATATTCCTTCTGTTGTGTTTCTTGCCTAGAGAAGTTCCTTTAGCATTTGTTGTAAAGCTGGTTTGGTGGTGCTGAACTCTCTCAGCTTTTGCTTGTCTGTAAAGGTTTTAATTTCTCCATCAAATCTGAATGAGATCCTTGCTGGGTAGAGTAATCTTGGTTGCAGGTTTCTCCCCTTCATCACTTTAATTATGTCCTGCCACTCCCTTCTGGCTTGTAGCGTTTCTGCTGAGAGATCAGCTGTTAACCTGATGGGGATTCCCTTGTGTGTTATTTGTTGTTTTTCCCTTGCTGCTTTTAATATGATTTCTTTGTGTTTAATTTTTGACAGTTTGATTAATATGTGTCTTGGTGTATTTCTTCTTGGATTTATTCTGTATGGGACTCTCTGTGCCTCCTGGACTTGATTAACTATTTCCTTTCCCATATTAGGGAAGTTTTCAACTATAATCTCTTCAAATATTTTCTCAGTCTCTTTCTTTTTCTCTTCTTCTTCTGGAACCCCTATAATTCGAATGTTGGTGCGTTTAATGTTGTCCCAGAGGTCTCTGAGACTGTCCTCTACTCTTTTCATTCTTTTTTCTTTATTTTGTTCTGCATCAGTTATTTCCACTATTTTATCTTCCACCTCACTTATCCGTTCTTCTGCCTCAGTTATTCTGCTATTGATCCCATCTAGAGTATTTTTCATTTCATTTATTGTGTTTTTAATCGATGCTTGATTCATCTTTAGTTCTTCTAGGTCCTTGTTAACTGTTTCTTGCATATTGTCTATTCTATTTCCAAGATTTTGTATCTTGGAAATAGAATCTTGGATCATCTTTACTATCATTATTCTGAGTTCTTTTTCAGGTAGACTGCCTATTACCTCTTCATTTGTTAGGTCTGGTAGGTTTTTACCTTGCTCCTTCACCTGCTGTGTGTTTTTCTGCTTTCTCATTTTGCTTATGTTACTGTGTTTGGGGTCTCCTTTTTGCAGGCTGCAGATTCGTAGTTCCCATTGTTTTTGGTGTCTGTCCCCCGTGGCTAAGGTTGTTTCAGTAGGTTGTGTAGGCTTCCTGGTGGGGGGGACTAATGCCTGTGTTCTGGTGGTTGAGGCTCGATCTTGCCTTTCTGGTGGACAGGTCCACGTCTGGTGGTGTGTTTTGGGGTGCCTGTGGCCTTATTATGTTTTTAGGTAGCCTCTCTGCTAATGGGTGGGGTTGTGTTCCTGCCTTGCTAGTTGCTTGGCATAGGGTGACCAGCACTGTAGCTTGCTGGTCGTTGACTGAAGCTGGGTGCTGGTGTTGAGATAGAGATCCCTGGGAGATTTTCGCTGCTTGATATTATGTGGAGCTGGGAGGTCTCTTGTGGACCCGTGTCCTGAAGTTGGCTCTCCCACTTCAGAGGCACAGCACTGACTCCTGGCTGCAGCACCAAGAGCCTTTCATCCACCCGGCTGAGAATAACAGTGAGAAAAAGTAGAAAGAAATAATTAGTAGAAGAAAGAAAGAGAGATTGAAAGAAAGCAAGAAGGGAAGAAAGGAGGGAAGGAGGAAAGAAAGAAAGGAGGGAGGGAGGGAGGAAGGATGGAAAGAAAGAAGCAAAGAAAGGAGGGAGGGAGGGAGGAATGAAAGCAAAAGGAAGAGTGAATGGAAGAAGGGAGGGAGGGAGGAAGGAAAGAAAGAAAGAAAGACAGGAGGGAGGGAGGGAGGTAGGAAGGAAAGAAAAAGAAAGTGGAAAGAAGAAGGGTGGGAGGGAGTGAGGGATGGAGGAAAGAAAAAGAAAGAAGGAAAGGAGGAGCGGAGGGAGGGAGGGAGGAAGGGAAGGGAGGAAAAAAAGAAAGAGCAGGTAAAGTAAAATAGAATAAAGTATGAAATATAGTAGCGTTATTAAAATTAAAAAGTAATTATTGAAAAAAAACACGGACCGATAGAACCCTGGGACATATGGTGGAAGCAAAGCTATACAGAGAGAATCTTACACAGAAGATTACACATACACATTCACAAAAAGAGAGAAGGGGGAAAAATCAAAAATCTTGCTCTCCAAGTCCACCTCCTCGATTTGGGATAATTCGTTGTAAAAAGAGGAAAAGGGCGAAAAGTCTGAAATCTTGCTAAGTCCACCTCCTTAATTTGAGATAATTCGTTGTAAAAAGAGGAAAAAAGGGGGGAAAGTCTTAAATCTTGTCCTCAAAGTCCACTTCCTCAATTTGGTATGATTCGCTGTCCATTCATGCACTCCACAGACGCAGGGCACATCAAATGGACCGTGGAGCTTTAATCCGCTGCCTCCGAGGCTGCACAGAGAGACTTCCCTGTCTCTGCTCTCACAACTCCCGGGTCTCAGCCTTGGACCTGGCCCCGCCTCTGCGCGTAGGTCGCCGGAGGGCGTCCGTTCTTCGCTCAGACAGGACGGGTTTAAAGGAGCCGCTGATTCGGGGGCTCTGGCTCACTCAGGCAGAGGGGAGGGAGGGGAATGCCCTCTCCTTGCGCACCAGGCAACAAAAGGGAAAAAAGTCTCTTGCCTCTCCGGTAGCTCCAGACCCTTTCCCCGGACTCCCTCCGGGCTAGCACTAACCCCTTCAGGGTCTCTTCCTGCCGCCAGCCCCAGTCCTCTCCCTGCGCTCCGACTGAAAGCCGATACCCGAGCCTCAGCTCCCAGCCCCGCCCGCCCTGGCGGCCAAGCAGACAAGCCTCTCGGGCTGGTGTGTGCCTGAGGGCACCGATCCTCTGTGCCAAAATCTCTCTGCTTTGCCCTCCACACCCCTGTTGCTGTGCTCTCCTCCGCTACTCCGAAGCTTTCCCCCTCCGCCACCTGCAGTCTCCGCCCTCGAAGGGGCTTGTAGTGTGTAGAAACCTTCCCTCCTTCACGGCTCCCTCCCACTGGTGCAGGTCCCGTCCATATCCTATTGTCTCTGTTTATTCTTTTTTTCTTTTGACCTACCCAGGTATGTGGGGAGTTTCTTGCCTTTTGGGGGGTCTGAGGTCTTCTGTCAGCGTTCAGTAGGTGTTCTGTTGGAGTTGTTCCACGTGTAGATGAATTTCTGATGTATCTGTGGGGAGGAAGGTGATCTCCGTGTCTTACTCTTCCGCCATCTTCCTCCAGCCCCCCCACTCCTTGGATTTTTGCAGGTCTTAATTTCATTTCCAGAGTTCTGAAAAAGTTGATTTGGACAATTTTGCCATCAGTATTTTCACTTTTATGAATAAAGGGGTAGATTATTGGAAGACTTTGTCATTCCCACATGTTCACATATTTTAAACAGTGTTAGTAGTCACTTATTAAATCATTTAATATACCTTATTGCTCTTCAAATAATGAATATGTGGGGATCCTGCTCCATATTTTCTAAAGTGTGGAGCACATGTACAACTACATTGCTTTGAGGATTCCTCCCTTATTTATAGGAGTAATTGCAATCTCCTAGGCTTGGTTTTCCTCCCAATTGGACTCTAGTGTCAGTGGCTTAGGAGTTTTTGATTTGGGGGAATCATATCTACATTGATTGGACTGGTAGATATTTTATCAATACGTAACATAATTTAAATTTCTTTTTGTACTGAGTGGGCCAAAACGTTCGTTTTTTTGTTTGTTTGTTTGTTTTTTTCTGTAAGATGGCTCTAGTAGCACTTAGTTGTTTTTAACTTCATTTGAAACAATTTTGTTAGATTGTATGTGACAGCTGTCATATCAGTGTGCATTTAAAGAATGACATCAAAATTGGTGAATTTTTGTGTAGCCATTTTGAAATTGAAGATGGAAGAAAAAAACTTCATTTTCACTATATTATGCTTTATTCTTTCAAGAAAGGTAAAACACAACTGAAATTCACAAAAAGATTTGTGCAGTGTATGCAGAAGGTGCTGTGACTGATCAAACATGTCAAAAGTGGTTTGTGAAGTTTCATACTGGAGATTTCTTGCTGTATGATGCTCCATGGTTGGGTAGACCAGTTGAAGTTGATAACAATCAAATCAAAACAATACTTGAGAACAATCAACATTATGCCACGTGGGAGATAGCCGACATACTCAAAATATCCATATCAAGTTTAAAATAATTTGCACCATCTTGGTTATGTTCATCGCTTTGATGTTCGGGGTCCACATAGGTTAAGTGAAAAAACCCTTCTTGACCGTATTTCCGCGTGCGATTCTGTACTTAATGTAATGAAAAAGTTCCACTTTTAAAACAAATTGTGATGGGTAATGCAAAGTAGATACTGTACAACAATGTGGAATGGAAGTGGGGCAGGCGAAAGGAACAACCACCAACCACACCAAAGGCCAGTCTTCATCTAAAGAAGGTGATATTGTGTATATAGTGGGATTGGAAGGGAGTTCTCTATTATGAGCTCCTTCCAGAAAACTGAACGATTAATTCCAACGAGTACTGCTCCCAATTAGGCCAACTGAAAGCAGCACTCAATAAAAAGCATCCAGAATTAGTCAACAGAAAATGCATAATCTTCCATCAGGATAACGCAATACTGCATGTTTCTTCAATGACCAGGCAAAAATTGTTACAGTTTGGCTGGGAAGTTCTGATTCATCTGCCATATTCACCAGACATTGTACCTTCCAATTTCCATTTATTTCGGTCTTTACAAAATTCTCTTAAAGGAAAAAAATTCAATTCCCCGGAAGACTGTAAAAGTCACCTGGAACAGTTCTTTGCTTAAAAAGATAAAAAGTTTTGGGAAGATGGAATTATGAAGTTGCCTGAAAAATGGCAGAAGGTAGTGGAACAAAAGGGTGAGTATGTTGTTCAATAAAGTAATAGTGAAAATGAAAAATGTGTCTTTTATTTTCACTTAAAAAACCAAAGGCACTTTTTGACCCACCTAATAATAAACACTAACTCTGTTTACACTCTGAGTAAAGGACAAACACTCTAAGCATGATTTTAGAAGACATTCATGAGATGAGCTCAAGCAGATTTTGACAGCTTTTTTTATTGATTTTATGTAAATTAACAGTGGTTTTAACTTCCTTCTAGTTGCAATTATCATAACTCATAGATGGATATTCTCTTCCTTTATAACTTGGAGTTGTGGAGGAGCGAATCATGCCCAATTACATAGTCAGGAGTTTAAACTCAAATTGTCCATTTTATGCATATTATCTAAATAATTAGAATTTCATTATAATAAGGCAAAAAGCACTGAATTTAAAATGCTAATTTCCATTGGATGTTCTTCAAAAATGATGTACATTGAACACAATACTCATTATTTAACCAAATTTCAATGAATGTTGAAAGAAAGGAGGAAGTGAAGATTTTGTTCATTTCAATTTGTTTTCAATCTGGCTTTCAAAAGGGTTCTTCATATACAAATAAAATACTTTATTACTTATCTTGTAAACACATGTCCAAGTAGATGACAAGCTTTCAGGAAAATCGCTAATGTTACTAATGTTAAAACACACTCATCAGAGTTCATAAAATACTTTGTGATACTCTTGTTAAAGCTATAGAAAATGAATTTCTATAATATGAACATTATAAAGAAAACTTTATCTTAAGGAAACTGCAAGGAAACAGAAATTTGCAGGATTTGGGGTTAAATTTATGTTTACATTATTATTATTATTATTATTATTATTATTATTATTTTGTGGTACGCGGGCCTCTCACTGCTGTGGCCTCCCCCGTTGCGGAGCACATGCTCCGGACGCGCAGGCTCAGCGGCCATGGCTCACGGGCCCAGCCGCTCCGCGGCATGTGAGATCCTCCCAGACCGGGGCACGAACCCGTGTCCCCTGCATCGGCAGGCAGACTCTCAACAACTGCACCACCAGGGAAGCCCCTATGTTTACATTCTAAGATACATCTAAGAATCCTCTGGTCATTGTAAATATTGAAGGATTAACATCTACTGAAAGTTTATTAAATATTCTGCTCATGCAACTCAACAGCAAAAGAATAAACAATCCGATTATAAAATAAGCAGGAGATCTAAATGGACGTTTTTCCAAAGAAAATATACAGATGACCAACAGGTACATAAAAGGGTGGTCACAATCATTAATCATCAAGGAAATGCAAATCAGAACCACAGTGAGCTATCACCTCACACCTGTTAGAATGTCTATTATCATAAATTCAAGAGATGACAAGTGATGGCAAGAATGTGGAGAAAAGGGAACACTTGTGCACTGTTGGTGGTTATGTAGATTGGTGCAGCCACTATGGAAAACAGTAGAGAGGGTCCTCAAATTTTTTTTTAAAAACTACTGCATAATTCTGCAATTCCACTTCTGGGTGCTTATCCAAAGGAAACAAAAACACTCACATGAAAAGACATAATGTATCCCCATGTTCGTTGCAGCATTACTTAAAATAGCAGAGACTTGGAAGCAACTTACATCCACTGACGAAGATATGGATAAAGAAAATGTGATTATGTGTCTATGTACATACACATCCAATGGAATATTATTCAGCCATTGAAAAGAAGGAAATTCTGTCATTTGGCACAACATGGGTAGGCATTGAAGACATTATGCTAGGTGAAATGAGTCAGACAGAAAAAGACGAATACTGTATGATCTCACTTATATGTGGAATTTGGAAAGAAAAATGAACTCAAAGATATGTGAAATGGGCGAAGGTGCTTAAAAGGTACAAACTTCCAGTTGTAAAATAGATAAAAAATGTAAACATACTCTCTTAAGAAAGGATCTTAAAAGTTAGCATCACAAGAAAGAAATTTGTGTGAAGGATGTTATTTAGATTTATTGTGGTGACCATTTTGCAATATATACATATATTGAATCATTATGTTGTACACCTGAAACTAACATAAGGTTACATACCAATTATATCTCAGTTTTTAAAAAGTAAATATAATAACATTTTTAAAAGGAATAAAAATATTCTACTGTTTTGATGTGATGCTTTCTTCATTGTTCATGAACTTTTTACAAAAAATGTTAGAGCCTTAACTATTTAATACAAGTCTTTCTAGACATTCTAGAAATGGATCCACTTATGAAGATGCCACAATGAATTGAAAGTAAATTGAATTCCACTCTTGTTATACCAATATATGTTTGATATCCTATGTTTTAAGTATCTGTTATGTTAAAAGGAACAAGGAGGTTATGCTATAAGAAGGAGAGCTTAAAGACATTAGGCTAGCAGCATAGCATAGTGCTAGAGTGTTTGAAACACTGGATTCTGCCCTTACCTGCTGTGCTGCCTTGGACAATTTGCTTAACCCCTCTTTGTATAGAGTTTTCCCATCTGTGAAATGATCGTAATATCCACATTTCAGGGTGATAAGCAAAATAGGTGTTAAACAAGCATAAAACGTTTGTTATGGAGTGGAAAACTGAATTAGCTGGGATGCTCTAAGTTGAATGTTAACTCCCTGGGTTTGTAGGTCAATAAGACGTAAGAAGTTTTCTGCAGGAGAGATGAGTGGAAAATTCAAGACATTTTGTGGAAATGATGTTGGCAGCGATAGGCTTCTTCCCCTCTACTCAAGGCTCACTCTTCAGGTGATCTGTGCTACATCTGATGGGTTTATATGTAGATTCTATTGGCATAGTACTCCACCTTCAAAGGGCTAACCTGAGGAAACTGGCCCTAAATGCCAGGTGTGCTGCTGGAAGTTGCTCCCAGCCCAGAGCAGAGAGTGATGGCCAGTGGCCTCTTCTACCTTCTTACCAACAGCATCCAGAGAAAGGTTTGTGAGGAGATCGCAAATGCTGACATATACATCATCTACAAATGGGAGGAATATTTTGTATTGATAAAGAACACAGTATTATAGCGTGGTGAAGGTCCCTGGCTCAGTTAGAATTCCTGCTCTTCCACTTACTAGCTATATAATTTTGGCTGAGTCTCAGTTTCCTCATATATAAAATGAATAACTGCAATCAACCCAAGAGGATTATTATGAGACTTCAATGATATTATGTATAGAAATTACTTAGTGCAGTGACAGAAACATTATAAATACCCCTTGTATATTGATATAGTAATAAACTCTTATCAGTAAAGATTATTACATGCTCCAGGATTATTAATAATATACATGCAGGAAATACCCTCATCTAAAATGTACTGTAAACATTTTGTAAAATATTTGCAGAGGGAGGCCAATTATTTGTCTATTGTAAATGTGTCTGATTCCAGAAGGTTTCTGGTTATAACACATGAGTACTCACAAACTATTATATAAAGCATGTCAGGTGTAAAACTCTTGGACTGGAAATTCCTAAACCATGTACAAAAAGTAACATTGAAGAAGAAACTGAAATTTGAATACAAATATCACTTTATAAAAAGTGTGAATCTAATCACGACTTACTGCAAGTGGAGAGTCACAGAAAACTCAGTCACAGTCCTGCTTCTAAGAGGCTGCAGAGACAGGGAAACTAGGAAACTAAGTGGCTGGAAACCAGTTTGAAGAGCTCAAGCCTTTAGTGGGTGATAAAGTTGTTTTCAGAGTATTATCACAGAGCTGATATTATCATCAGTGCAATATATCTGCCCAGATTATGAAATAGGTTGGGTGGATAATCAGCATTTGTATGAGTAGATTAGAGTTCCGGCTGTGCTTTGTTGAAACATTTTGGTAAAGATTTGAGAGAAAGACCCCAAATGAGGGATGTTTGAGTGAACTAGAAAGGAAGTGGAAAAAAAATATTTGGAAACTGCAAGTTTTCCAATTACAATTGACACAGGAGACAAATCTAGTGTGGGGAGAGTTCTTTAAAATGTGGTCCTCACTGTGCTAAGACATTGTTAAGCAGGGAAGTTAAGAGATTCTCAGTAAATATGAATTGAGCTTAATCATTTTTCTTAAAGACAATTGAAGAAACAAAATTTAGTAAGGATTAACCAAGGATCTTATTTGATGAGTATATCTGGAATAATATAGTTATTAGACATGTGCAGATTGGGATATATATTCATTTGTGCCTCAGATTTTTCACCTGTAAAATGAGGATGGGGTTGAGATATAAAATCGAGGATGCCCCTTAAATTTGAATTTTGGATTAGGAATAAATAATTTTCATTCATATATCCCATTCAGTATTTGGGACATACTTATAATAAATGTATTACTATCCTCATGTGAATATAAAAGACATATCTTATGAATTGAGATTTTCAAACATTTCCCATGTACAAATTTTTCACTATCCACACCTCCAAAAGCCATAATCACTCCATGAAAGTAATATTTTAATCTGAAGTCATGCTATTTGGATCTTATGGTCTTACATGGATAGCAACATAATGTTTACCTTGCTTATAACTTTTGGTTTGCCAAATTAATCTTTTAGGAATTGATTGCTTCTAGTTAGGTATCTAATCCCCAATTTTGTTATTTGTCCATAAGAGAAAAATAGAAAAATGATATCTGACTTTGCATGAATGTGTCAAATGGCTAGTCTATTGCCAGGTACTGATAGATGAAATAAAACTGTCCTAATTCAAGATATATTTCATTTATTTTCTAATGAGAAAAATGGAAAAAGCTAACATTTTGAAGTATTAGTCTATGCATATCACATTTCCTGTCCCCAATTCCTTTTTTACCCTGTCATAATTCCTGCTCCATTTTGGTCCAAGAGACAGGAGGCCTTGGCTTGCTCCAAGGCAACCTTATCAAGTAGAACTATCACTAGCATCAAGTTCTTGTGTTTCTTTGGGCCACATTCAAGTGTAAGTATAATTTAAAGCATACATGACCCAATTCTATCACCACTGCCCAGGCTACAAAAAGACCCTTTAAGCTAAACAAAGAAACAAAACTTAGAGGGGAATCAAGAGTATTAGATGTTGGGGAAGTTGCAGCCAATGCTTTTCACTAAGAGGAAGACTAGAACCCCAGAGAAATTTGGGTATTAGGAATGGAAGAGAGTATACCCCTTCCTGTCTGACTGCCTTGAGGACTGGTAAGCTTCCCAGAGTTATCCAGCCCACTATGGAATTGATGTGTGGAATATAAATGGCAGCATGGAGATCTCAGAGAGGTGGTTTGTGATAGCCCAAGTCAAGTTCCCATACATGTTATTGAAGGGGCATAAAGTGTCACCCATGTCATTGCATTAAATCAGAATGTTTCAGACAAGACACTAAGAACCAGTCAAGTCACAGCAGTCTTTCCTAGTGGATAAAGGCCATATACCAAAGACAAAGTGACAAAGTAAGTATTTCTGCTGATATTGTCATAAAGTAGTTCAAGCTAATGATCAGATGCAACTCCTGAAGACAGGAGGCTATGTAATCCTCCAAACCTCCAAGTTAATGCTTCTGCAATGAGAAATGATGGAGGAGTAGCATACATTGCTTCAGTTTTCTTTCTGAAGCAAGATAAAACACTGGAGTGGTTGTTTTCACCCTACAAGAAGTAAAAGTTTAAGATGGAGAGGAAATCGATTTATTTCAGACAAGGAAAGTTACACTTATAATCCTTCCTCCAAAACCCCCATGGAGTATAAGGTTTGAAGATTTATACCTGCCTTTAGTAATTATAAAACAAGCCTAAATACCGCTATTATTGAAAATGTGCATAACAAATTTATGACAAGGTTTAAATGAATACCTGATTAGATATATGAAAATGTTTATACAGATGTTAGGATAAACGTTGATTGAGTGCCTACTATGTTCCAGGCACCATGCTAGGTCCTTTATAAGTATATTCACTTTGCTCTTGGCCATAATCTTAAGAGATTCACAACTCTACCAATATTAAACCTGAGGCCCAAAGAGATTGAATAATTTGTGCAAGTCTCATACAGCTTGTAATTGGAAAGGTTGGGTTTGAATGTGAGCCATTTACTTCAAAGTAGAAACTCTTTGGGATATCAGAACACAGAGTTTCCCTGCTAAACATCATTTGTTATCAATTCCTGCTCAACTTAACCTTGGGTAGCCCTACTGAAGTTTATAGGGATCTTCTAACTCTCTTTCATCTTCATTTCAAGAATCCAAAGGCCTTGGCCAATGCCAAGTTTTTTCAGAGGGAGCTTCTGCCTTATTCAGCAGCTTTGAAATAATTTTGCCATCAATTTTTAGCTCTCCACTGCAAACTGAACATGCAGAATGTAGAAAAATGTGTTTTTTTCACTCCCAATGAAAGGAGAAAGGTCTACTTGATTTTTGACAAAGGCCTTGGCTTAGTAAAAACATTAGTAGCATAATGCCTCACAATAAGTCACCTCAACTCTTGAACACACATGTTCTCTCATAGAAAGTAGGGATATTGAAAGTGTATTTGGAATTATACTTAAGGGCTGACTATGGTGTCCTCCCAATGTCAAGTTAAGGAGATGTCAGTCTTGTTATCTTTTAACTGAGTCCTGACCAAATGGTGTACTTTCTGGCATTCCTCATATTTCTTATGTCTTGTCTGTTAATCCTGGGCCATTGCTCTAGAAACTTATAGAAAACTCTAATGGTTTCCAGCATACACTAAATCATTCTTATTAATTGTGCATCCTGAGGCAGTTTTTCTGTTTTACATGATTTTATGGCTATATCATTGGAAACTTTGAAAGAAATGTCTCTGACACTTTAATTCACTCCATCATTTTTTTTTCTGGAAATTTCTCACCAATTAATTTGTAATTTCTGTTGCCTGTTTTGCTACAAGTGCATTTCCTTAATTAGCCTATGAGGACAGACATTTATTAAAAAAAAAAAAGACTGCTTGGAGAACATTATTTCAGTCTCACCACTGCCTAAGAAAATAAGAAACTCTCTACAGAACTTAGAGAAAAGAATCTCAGGGGCTATTATCTCAATGTTAAGCATGGTTTGACAAAGCATATTAAATTAAATTGCTCGCATTAGAATAGCTCTCCTCTTGCTACTGAGGCTGAGGAATGGATTGGTTTAAATACCTTAGTGGTGGGATGAATTGGGAGATTGAGATTGACATATATACACTGATATGTATAAAATAGATAACTAATAAGAACCTGCAGTATAAAAAATAAATTAATTAAATTAAATTAAAAGAAACACCTTGATGAAACGTTCACAAAATGTAAATTTTATTGTGGAAACAAATTACTTGTCATAATTTGAAAATGTGATATAATCAATGTTTTACATATTGCCTTTAAGACTTTAAAAAAAATAATCTATTTTGATACCATACTATTATTGATCCAAGAAAATGCTAGGATTTTATAAAAATTCTTGGATGAAGTAAATAGATTTTTCACCTTAAAAAACATGAGAAGGTAGAGAGTCTTTTTGCAGTCTGATAACATATTCCAGTCTCCATACAAGGGGGAAGGACTCTTTTAGCAACCTCAGAAATGTCTGTTCTTGTCAATGCAGAGACTCTGAAAATGTCCTTAAATCCAAAAAATTTGCTTTTTCCCCTTGGCTGTGTTTCTAATGGCTGGAAGCTAATTTTTCCATTTATGAATGACTAATCCATTCTTCTAGAGAGATTTCTTCTATTCCCTTGAACAGAATAATTTAAAATATCACTAACTTTTCCTTAGCTCATATTCTTGTAAGTATTTTAAGAATTTGTGGGTAATTATAAGATTTTATCCAAAATAACACAGTGTGCTGAAAAACTCCTAACTTTTTCTTTTGTAATATTATAATTTAAAAACTAGAATAATTATTTCTGAAATAAACATAATATGTTATGATTTAAACAATTTAACCTCCTCCTAACCATAGCCTTGACATTCTGATTTATTAAGGGAAGAGAATTTGTGTCGATAAACTAATGGTCTTTATGTTTCACTTAAAATCACACTCTGATTTTTTCAGAAGCTTATAGAAAAAATTTTAGGATCTGTAAGAAAAATTTCTCAAAGAAACAATTTATCTTAAGTCCAGGATTGAAACACAAGGAGAGTTTTGACATTTTGAATCAGGTCCAAGGAACTGACAGTGTGAAACCACGTGAAAATGCAAAAAAACATTTTAAAGAAAAGGTTACTATAGTCTTTTGCAGTAATCCTAAAGATATATAGTTCATATTATGCCAGATTTAGGTAGAATTACTTAAGGGAAAATGCTCTTATTCTACTGAAACTAGCTTTCATCTCCTCCTCAATTAGATAACATATTAGACATTAGTGATAGAAAGACATTTGAAAGCAATGCCGTTTTAGCATAATCCTGATTAATGTCTATAAAGTTCTATAGGCTGAATTAAGAATAACTCCATATTAAGGGGGAAATATATCCACATATCTATAGCACAGGAAGAAATATGCTCAAAACAATGACCTGGAGACTCTCTATGATACCACCCAATTGCCTTCCAAATCATCAAAGAACTTTTAACCACTGTAATCTGTAGTTTTAACAGTAAATTCATGGTGCATTAATCTACTAATAATTAGTAATTCATGGACAGTCTATATTAAAACATTATTTAAATTATATCTTCTATTAATAGGCCAGTAATTATATTACAAGTTCAAAAGTTAAGAGTGTAAAGAGAAATACACATAAAGCCAGTATTTGAACCTTCTTATTTTGGAATCAAAAACCATAAATTGAGGAAATCACTATGAAGATGGAACTTGATGGGGAGTCTAGGGAATTAAATGCTTGGTTTCTGAGACATCTGAGTGTCCTTAATTTTTTTAACCAGGTATTAACATCCCCAAGATGTGCCAGAAAATTTCAATAATGTCTAAGGTGGTTTGACTTGCTCTGTGGTGATCACCGGGCATTGACATCTTGGAATGTCCATAATGATGTAGCAGCAGACAAAGCATGAGCCATTTCAGGGGCAACAAATGCTGACTGACTCCAACGTACATGTTTCAGACTAAGTTGCTTTGAAATATACCTACGACAAAGAGAAATTATTAGGGATTTAATGAAGAGTTGGGGCACACCTAGTCTTTTAGTGGTGTCCTTTCTCAGAGGTTCAAAGCTTTAAGATTGTGATTTCCCTGGTGGTTCAGTGGTAAAGAATCTGCCTTCTAATGCAAGGGACATGGGTTCAATCCCTGGTCAGGGAACTAAGGTCCCACATGCTGTGGGGCAACTAAACCTGCACGCCACAACTACTGGGCCCACGCACCTCAACTAGAGAAGAGAAAACCTGCACGCCCCAACTAGAGAGAAGCCCACAAGCTGCAACAAAGAGTCCGCGTGCCACAACAAAATATCCCACATGCCTCAATGAAGATCCCGCATGCTGCAACTAAAACCCGATGCAGCCAATAAATAAAAATGAAAATAAAAACTTTAAGATTAAAAAATGGTAAATGTTAGGAGGGAAAAAAGAATGTTTCTCTTTTATCCATGTGATTGAGTCTGATAAATACGTATTGTTTACATTTATATTTTAAGAAACTATAATCCATTCAGTCTCTCATGTCACACTACTACATAAGGATATAAATTTTAACTGGCACTGCCTTGAAAAAAGGGCATCTCTTCATCAGGACAGCAAATAAGTTTATCAAATCCAAATAATCCAAATGCATTATTAAAATACAACAGTTTTAAATAAGTTCATTTGTATCTTTTTTTTTCAGACTTCACATATAACGTGTCATTCTGTTATTTACAAAACAGAAATAGGCTCACAGACATAGGAAACAAACTTATGGTTACCAAAGGGGAAAGGGAGGGAGGGATAAATTAGGTGGATGGGATTAACAGATACACACTACTATATATAAAATAGATAAACAACATGGACCTACTGTATAGTACAGGGAACTATACTAAATATTTTGAAATAACCCATAAGGGAAAAGAATCTGAAAAAGAATATATATAACAGAATCACTGTGCTGTACACCTGAAACTAACATGGCATTGTAAATCAACTATATTTCAATAAAAAAATAAAATAAAATACAACACTTTTACTAAAGCTACTTGAAAATCTTTTAATTTGATCAACATGGATGTGCGTGTGTGTGTGTGTGTGTGTGTGTGTGTGTGTGTAGTGGGCCTACTGCTATATCAAGGACCAAATATCTAATTGATATTTTATGCATGTAAACATGTTTATAGAAAACCAATCTTTCCCCACAAAGAATTTAATCTAGAATACTGCATTAGTTAACTTGGGCTGCCATAACAAAATACCATAGACGTGACTTAGATAACATTTATTTATTTTCTCATAGTTCTGGAGGCTAGAAATACAAGATCAGCATGCCAGCATGGGCAGGTTCTGGTGAGAGCCCTCTTCCTGGCTTGGAAATGGCCTTCCTCCTGCTGTGTCCTCACATGATGGAGAGAAAGAGACCTCTCTCATGTCTCTTCAAGGACACTGATCCTATAGGATCAGGGCCCTATTCCTATGATCTTTAAGGTAATTAACCTTAATTACTTCTGTAATGACCATATCTCCAAAAAGTCACACTGGGGGGTTAGGGCTTCAACATATGAATTTGAGGGGAACACAAATATTCAGTCCATGAAAACTAGTACTTTCTCTTTCCCTATAATATAACTATTAGAAAAAAAGATAAAAATAAAAGAGGAAAATTAAAAGAATAAAAAAGAATAGTATGAGAAAACATAGATAAGTTGCTGTGGATGTTTAGATGAGAAAGAGACTGTTTTTAGAAAGCAGTTCATGGAGAATGCAGTATCATGTATAGGTAATATTTACAGCAACCATATAATTGATTTTCCAAGGTGGGTCACTCTTAGAATTAAAGGAGCACCATTAATCATTGCAGAATTGGCCAAGCCCAAAGGCAGCCCATGTAATGGCACCTGGACTCATTTAGCTTTATTGAAGAATAGAGAGTATAAGAGGAACATGGCAGGGAAGATTTCTTTGCGTTAAAATCAGTCGAGGTTTAGACTCAGATTGGAAGTAAATGGAAGGCAATTCAAAGCTTCCAGAGGCAGGAGTGCCCTGATCAGAGCTGGGCTTCATTGTGATAAATTGGGAAGCAGTGTAAGTGGAGTATATGGCAGATTTTAATAAAGATGGTGGCTGTGGAAATAAAGAAGAGGATACAAGTGAGATATGTGGAGATAGAGTTGGCAGAACATAGGGGCTGATGATGAGAAACATGTGGTTCAGGTCTACAAGGAGATGATTGCTTATTTGTCCACTATTCTCTCCTTACGTACTCCTTATTCTCTGCTCTGTTCTGCGGACTTGGCACTGCATATTCAAAACCCGCCCTTTATAGTATAGAAGAAGGTTGTTAAGTTCCAAACATCATGAAATGCTGCTGCCCAGTTGAAAATTTGTGTGAGTGAACAGTAAGCACAGGTGACCTCTCAAAGGTAATATTTTCTATGCCACTAAAGCATACCTAGGGAGTTAAAAGAGTAATATATTAAACACTGTTCTGCTTGAGGGATCTTCCAAAAGTCTCTGGGTACCTCCTAGCTGAGATCTCTTCATCCTTCAAAATAAAAGTAAAAGGCAATGAAGTCTGGGAGTTAAAGTGTTTCAAGATTTCTTATGCTGCCCTTTAAAAGCAGTGTTAAGTGGGTTTTACATAAGAAATAGTAAAAAACTATTATGTTATAAACCCTATACCACATGATTAAAAACATTCTGAATGTGAAAGCAAGCAACTTACTCTTCTCTTCTCCTCACCCTCTACCCCACTCCCACCCACTAGAGGAAAAGTCCATTTTAGAACTCATCAGTTTACCTGAAAAATATTTATATTTTGAATTTCTAGTTAGAAGGGCAGGAAAACTATGTCATACATAATATTTTTCACTGATCAGACCAAAGTGTTTTCATTTTGTCGTTTGTGGCAGCTTTGAATATTTGGTTTTCAGACTTTTCTTGCTTTTCATAGACTAGGATACAGTAGATTTTTTTTAAACTTTACTGTTGCATGTGAAAGGAGTGCTGAGGAATGATTATCTAAGAAGTTAAGTTTATCCATAGACATATAGACAGAAATCTCTTAAGTAAGAACTGCTGCACCAGACCTTATGTAGCTTTTTAAAAGAGTTAGTATTCACTTGTTACCATCACATGCTTCAGAAAACTCATGGAAATATCATTTAATTATAACAATTTATGACAGTCATTTACTTCTGAATCCATTGCTAAGCACTGGTCATACTCAGGAGTAATTAATTCTCAGCCTGATGAAAGCTGTACCTCTTCTCTCAGGTAGGGAATAAGTGTGACTCTTTGTTCTGAGCTATGAATACAGGTTTTAGGCAATGCAAATGGAAAGCATAGGCAGGGAGGGAAAACAAGACAAGCACACATCAATAAACCATAAAGACCTTGAAATAACTTACTGAGCATCTGAGAAAATATAAGATCTTGCAGTGAGATGAAATGTGTATACTTACAACATTCTGGGGAGATCTGAAACCATTTTGACTTTTAATCATAAAGCCATTGATTTCTTTGTAGAATGTGCTTAGGGCAAGCAAGATACCAGAAAGACAGAGGTATTAAAAACTGATTCAAGGGCTTCCCTGGTGGCGTAGAGGTTGAGAATCTGCCTGCTAATGCAGGGGACACGGGTTCGAGCCCTGGTCTGGGAGGATCCCACATGCCACGGAGCAACTGGGTCCGTGAGCCACAACTACTGAGCCTGTGCGTCTGGAGCCTGTGCTCCGCAACAACAGAGGCCGCAATAGTGAGAGGCCTGCTCACCGCAATGAAGAGTGGCCCCGCTCGCAACAACTAGAGAAAGCTCTTGCACAGAAATGAAGACCCAACACAGCAAAAATAAATAAATTAATTAATAAACTCCTACCCCCAACATCTTCTTTAAAACAAAGCAAAACAAAACAAAAAAACTGATTCAAGGGAACAAAGGAAATCTGAAAAACACAAGATTGGTATGTGGCACAAATATAATTTCAAAATAATATTTCAGAGAATTTCATAGAAAGAAAGCTTAAAATAATAAAGATGTGTAGGCATGTGAACTTCATAGAATATAGGCTACTTTCTGAAAGACTTAACTAATGAGAAAAATAAGAGGCTGCAGAATGGGGATAAATCATGCATGGAGCCAAAGTTTAAAAGTCAAGACTAGGTAAAACAAGCCCAGTGATGATTAGAAACAGTTGGAACATTTTCCCTTGAAGAAAACAAGAGGTTTAATTCCTAGTGTCAAAGTTGACTTTATATATATATATTTTAAGATTTTTTTGATATGGACTATTTTTAAAGTCTTTATTGAATTTGTTACAACATTGCTTCTGTTCTATGTTTTGGTTTTTTGGCCACGAGGCATGTGGGACCTTAGCTCCCTGACCAGGGATGGAACCTGCACTCCCTGCATTGGAAGGTGAAGTCTTAACCACTGGACCACCAAGGAAGTACCCAAACTTGACTTTAGAACCTTGAAAGAAGAAGAAGAAGGAAATAATGACAAGAGGACCATTGAAGGAAACTTCTGGAAAAATACTTTCTCCTCTATTGTCTGAGCTCCCAAGGGAGATTAAAATAATAAGGAATGTCCATGCTTAGGTGGCGAGATATAAAGGAAGACCCAGCAAATGAGGCTGAGGTAAGAGAACTAGTTTCGGGACAAAGCTCTATGACTGTTAAGTTAAAGACAATAATCAATGGGCCCTTTTCAGCAATCCTGAAGCCCTACCATTCATGTTATACTTGGGTCATAAAGAATTCCTTGGGGTGGGAGGTAGGCTGAGTGTTTATTTTCCCAGAGTTCCCTCCCATTTCAATTTTACAATATACAGATTTGAACAACAAAGCCATTCTCTTCACGGTAGTCAAGAAATAGAGGGTTCTGTGAGCATTATGGTGAGAGAGGGAGAAGTAACCCTGTGATTTGGTGAGCACTGGCGATAGGGATTTCGAGAGAGACTTGGCATAGTGGAAGGACTAGAAGCAGCACTGCACAGGACTAAGTCAATGTCCCGCAAGCATCCCTGTGTCCAAGATCCACGTTTAGTGTTTGCTCAAGTGCAGATTCACAGGCTCCACCTCCTAAGACTCTGATTCAAGTGGGCATGTGAGACTGGCTTGAATCTGCTCTTTTTTCCAAGTACCCACTTTTTTGTTGATACAGTTATTTATTTATTAATTGGTGATATTTTGGTTTAAAAAGATGTAGTTCCAAAATTCATATTAACACTGTATTGTATACTTGAAATATGCCAAGAGAGTAGCTCTTAACTGTTCTTACTACAGACACAAAAATTTGTAACTATGAGAGCTGATGAATGTGCTAATTAATGTGTTAATTAACTTGATTATAGTAATCATCTTATAAGTTATACATATATTAAATCATCACATTGTACACCTTAAAAAATAAGTATGTCAGGGAAATAGGTAATAAAATATGTAATTTTCTGAAAAAAAGAAAAACACAATGAGTTACCATTCTAAATAATAGACTCCTTAGAATGATTAAATTGAAAAGTCTGACCACACCTAGGGTTGATGAGGATGCAGATAAGCATGGGGAGAAACTGGAACACATCCACTGCTGATAGGAATGTAAAATGGTACTATAATTCTAGAAAACAGTTTGAGAGTTTCTTACAAAGTTAATAGTATGTATTCCTCACCACTCAATCTTAAGTATTTACCCAAGAGAAATGAAAGCAAAAATCCATAAAAGCTAGATTTTCATAGAAGCCCTATCTATAATAGCCAAACAATCCAAATGTCCATCAATAGATGGACAAATAAATTATGATATATCCATTCAATGAAATATTACTCAGCAAAGCAAAGGAATGAACTGTTGATACATGTAACGAGATGGATGCATCTGAAAATAATTATGTTGAGTGAAAGAAACCAAACAAAAAATAATATTATTTATACTATTCCATTATATAAAGTTTGAGAAAATGCTAACTAATCTCTAGTGATAGACAGCAGATCAGTGGCTGTCTAAGGAAGGGAGAAGGGGCAGGAAATCTGGATTAAAAAGAGGTACAAGGTTACTTTGAGGGGTAAGAATTACTTTGACTGTGGTAATGGTTTCATGGTGTATACATGAATATGTGTCAAATATATGTATATGTCATATTTATATGTAAAACTTAACAAATTGAAGACTTAAAATATATGCAGTTTATTGTATGTCCATTTTAGTTCAATAAAACTCTTGTTATAAAGGGTAAAAGACTTTGGCCTTCTCTCTTTGTTAAACTTTGATAGAATTTACCAGTGAGACCATCTGTCATAGTGTGTGTGTGTGTGTGTGTGTGTGTGTGTGTGTGTGTGTGTTTTAATGGGAGTAATTTAGTTTCTTGAATAAATTAGTAAATAATTGATATATTTATCAATAAAATAATATATTTTATATATTATTATATTAATATGTTTTGTAATAATCTATTTATCAATATAATATATATATATTAGTTTATTTATTTCAACTATTTTTAAAAATGAACCATTATGTCTTTCCACTATTTTTAAAAATGAACCATTGGATTTATTTGTTGGTTGATTCTATATTTTTTTTACAATTACAGCATTGATTTATTTTGACAAATTAAGAAACAATGGATACAGTTGACAGATCAGGTTCACAGAACAGGTCTGGGAATGGAAAAATAATTCAATATTTTAAGCAAAATTACAAGATTTTTTAAAATTAGCATATAAAATCAGGGGAAAAAATTAAGTAATACAGTCGAAGTAAGTCTTTGAATAAATATTGGTATTTAAACACACATGAGTCTTATAATAGTTAAAAGCATGAATAATTTTTTCAAGATTTGTGCTTATTATCCAATTAAAAATTAATTTGCACTAATTAAACACACCATAAGTTATTTTACTGTTTGAAATAGATTGCATTGTTTCTAATATGTTTACAAATGATAAGTATAGCAATTATACTTTCAGATAATCAAGTTATAGGTGATGGCTTATAAAAGTGGATGATTCATCTAATGCTATAGCTCATAATGATTTGCTCAATCTGTTTTTATACATTATAAACTGGCTATATCAGGTAAGGGTGGAAAGGATGGATACACAATATTGGCTCTTATTGGTATTCATGTTCATGTTTGCCACTTTAAGAAATGTAAAACAGTATGACTGAATGGAATATCTTATGTGTGCTCAGGAGTTGCAAATAGTTTTACCTGGAGTTCTGTTGCTCTGATCAGTGCTTAAATATGACAGAGTGACCATTTACCTGCCTCCCAACTTTTTCTGTGCTGTAGGGAAATAGAAGTTAATCACTTTCGTTAAAAGTTGTAGCTATTATGTCTGGAAGGAACTATGTTTCTTAAATGGTTGCAAAAAAATATATAAATGAAAATAAAATGAATATGCTATTGAGGAAAAGAGTATAATTGTGTCAAAGTAAAATTGCTCATTTGTGGCAGTAGAGAAAAAAGGAAAGACAGTATACAACATAGTTAAGTCATAGAAAATTTTAAGGGTAGTGACGTTTATTTGCCTTGATTTAAAATACTTGCAAATAATGAGTTTGAAAGAAGCATTACAATCATAAATTTTTTACAAAGTTGGTTCAGTGTTTGTGACTTTATTCATAAGATGAAGAACTGTCTTGCTAATACAAAAAATGTTATATCAGTTGTACAAAAATAGGTAAAGCTAAAATTCGGTTTACTTTCTGTTAAAATAGTTTTTTTTTTTTAATCTGTGTCTTCTGTATATTTTGCCTGAATAACAACCATTTTTTTATATAATGAGAGTCTGTTAAATTTTTGTGACATTTTTTGCATACTCCTGAATAATATTTTAATAAGTCATTTCTGAAAAAGCTAGAGACCTTAAAATTCTTTGATACTTGGTACAAAGTAAGCAAGTGTTTATCTTAAATAAAACATGTTTATCTTAAATATTACATCAAACTTGGTCTCTATACAACTATGACTTATACCCATGCTTTTTTTCTGCTTTGACAATTATTTTTGATATTGCCTTTTTCAAATTCAGGCCCCCAATTCACAGTAATTAAATATCTTTTATACTCAACTTACCTTTAGTGTTTCCCAAACTACTTCTGGGCAATGTGAAAAATCAACTTGCTCACCTTACAAAATGAAAAAGCTAGGAATAAGTAGATATGTTTGGCATTTTTCATGTTTTTAATTTACTCAACATTATTGTGAGAGCTGCCCTATTCTTCAAACCCACGGTGTAAGAAGAGCTAGAAAAATCAAAAGAGAAACTCAGCCTTTGTAGGTTAATTATATACAAGTTGAATGATATCAATATGCATGCATTTACACAAATATGTGCTTTTCATGTTGGATAGAAGCAAAATCATGTTCATGTACAAAGACTGTGGAATAACTGTCAACAAATTGTTTTTTTTAATGTTTTATGTCTAAGTTTAAATAGAATTTTTATTTATGAGCACTCTTTGGGGAATTTTTTCTACAATGAAGACTCATCCAATTAGGAAAAAAATAATGGTACAAAAAACTCTGTTCTTAATTTTAGATGAAGTCATCAATGAAACAACCTCAACCCTGAGAGGCAGTCAGGTCAGCTTCAACTGACTGGCCAAGGTTGTTATGGATGATGGAATGATCTAGACTTCCTCTTTTCCGGTCAAAGTGTAGTCTGTGTAATTACTAACACATCCTATGGTACCTCAATTAATGCCTTGAACCAAGTGGAAAAGTCAATAAAGAAATGTAAGGAAAATTCCACCTGACTTTGTAAGGTAGACTGACCGTTTTGGGATTTGTTCAGCTGGCTGGATTAGTCCATGACCCTGCATGGCATAGTTGAGGTCAAGACTGCAGATTGGTCTTATCCTTATGCTTAGAACTCTGTTGATGGTAGCCTTAATTAAACACTGTATGAGACAAGTTGAATGGATTTGTTGCCAACCTCTTTTGGCTAGATAATAATTAGAGTGGCTGACAGAGCAGTATATATTCATTGGAAAGTTTGCTGAAAGCAAAAACAGTCAAGAAAAGAGGCGTGGATATCTTGGGGACAGAAATCTCTCTGTGTTTCTTGCAGTTCTACACATTTTTCAAACAAAGCACAAACTGTCTTTTGTTGTTTATTTATTTATTTATTCTTATTTATTTATTCTTATGATTCTGTGGGTTGACAAGGTAATTCTTAAACTTCTCTTGGTTGCAGGCACTAGATGTTTAAAAATGGACTCACTCACCTAGTTGGAACTTGGTGCTAGCTGCTGATTAAAAGCTCAACTTAGATAGCCAGAAGCTTCAGTTCTCTAACATGTCAGCCTCTTCGTGAGGCTGCTTGGGTTTACTCAGAGGGAGGTATATAGGTTTCAAGAAGGAGTGTTCCAAGATGCAAAGGCAGAACCTGTGGTTGTCTTAAAATTCAGCCTTGAAAGTTACCCAGCATCCCTTCCACAATATACTATCTGTCAAAATATGTCAAAAGGTCAGCTCATATACAAGGAGAGAAGAAATATTCTCCTTCATTTGATGGGCTAAGTTACATCTCAAACTAGAATGTGGAGTGGAAAATATGCTGACCAATCTGTAGTAGATATTCCTCATATTTAGTGTTCATATATTTTGTATAAATAAAAGTACTGTTATAATTTTCCTGCAACTAAACGTCTAGTATTTGGAAGTGATTTAATTATTTTAATAGAATACATTAATAAATATACATATTGTGGGCACTTTGCATATTGTTTGTGTGTGTGCACAATATCTTTAGATGCATAAGCAAAAATGTATATTCTATTATTTCCCACTACCTGCCAATCTCTGTCTTCTTCCACATGCAGACTTCTTTGCATATATTATGGTGTTAGACTATTCTTGGCAGATAGAGACAGTGTCTCACCCAAGACTAAGGTGGAAGGTTTACTTACTGTCCAATATAATAAATACTATATTTCCCTTTGGTACAAAGGGTAGATTTGCTTGTAGTCCACTTAAAAAGATTTGGGTTCTCTAATTTTTGGGTTCCTCAGCTTTTACACAAACATCATTCACCATTGTCCTTCTGCATTGTCCCATAAGACATAGGGACATGAGAAACTGACACAATCATGAAGCTTATGTTGCTTGCTGTGCTGTGAGTAATTTTCTCTGACCCAGGAATCTTGTATCTTCTGTAAGAGCCCATGCACAGTGACAAGTTACCTTGCAAGTACAGTAAACTCTCATAATTCTTGATACTGTTCAGTTCTGTTCAAAAATACTAAGATCATGAAAGACAAAGAGAGTCTGAGAGCATGTTTCAGATTAAAAAGACTAAAGAGACATAACAACTAAATACAATGTATCCTCCTTGATTGGATCTTGGTACAGATAAAATATTAGGGAGGCACTTGGTGGAACTGGAATAAGGTGTGTCAATTAGATAATAGTATTGTATCAATGATCATTTTATGAATGTGATTATTATTTCATGTTGTGTGGAAATATACACATGTATTTTGAAGTAAAGAGGAATCAATTCTGCAACTTATTCTCAAAAGTCTCAGAAAAATATGAAGAGAAAGAAAGAGAAATAGTAAGACAGAATGAAAGAATAATAAAGCTAGTGTAAATGTTTACATTTGGGGAATCTGGGTGAAGGATAAACAGGAATTTCTTATATTACTTTTGCAACTTTCTTGTAAGTATAAAATTATTTTTAAATAAACCATTTTTTTAAAATAGTGGAAAACCCCAAAGGGAGGAGATTTCTTTTTTTTTTTTTTTTTTTTTTTTTTTTTTGCAGTATGCGGGCCTCTCACTGTTGTGGCCTCTCCTGTTGCGGAGCACAGGCTCTGGACGTGCAGGCTCAGTGGCCATGGCTCACGGGCCTAGCCTTTCCGTGGCATGAGGGATCTTCCCAGGCCGGGGCATGAACCCGTGTCCCCTGCATTGGCAGGCGGACTCTCAACCACTGCGCTACCAGGGAAGTCCAGAGAAGATTTTTTTAATAAATAAATTGCAAGGAAGGATCTGATGGTGGGGGAAATTATTATTTAGAAGTAACTTAGAGATACATTAACCAATTGTAAATAAATCAATGTT